>NW_005187565.1:976916-987653 GCF_000239375.1 Pundamilia nyererei
TGTGTGTGTGTGTGTGTGTGTGTGTGTGTGTGTGTTTGTGTGTGTGTGTGTGTGAATACATAATGTCACAATCTTTTTTTTTAGAGGCATAAAGCTACCCATCATGTGAAAATCATATGTTTGCATTGAAGTTGGGGTGAAAAATGCTAAAAGTGATGGACTGATCGTCTGTTGCAAACACCAGCGCAGGCCCTCTGATCCGTGCAGCCGCTGGCCTAAACACCAGTCAGCAGCTCGAGAGTAAAAAACAACCATTTTAAAGTGTTTACTGGGCTAAAACCTGAATAAAACTGGTAAGACAACCACTCACATTTAATCCAGGACCACTGTGGTGCAAAGGAGATTGTTTCCATCTGCAGTAATTAATATTTGACCACACGGATCTGTTCTGAGACCTCCCTGCTGTTACCTCCATAACGGTTGCCTGGTGGAAGCTTTCCACCCTTCCGTGTGCACACATGGAAATCCAAAGACAGGGAAGAACTGCAGCAGGATCTCAGAACACAGCAGACATCAGTGACAACAGTCTGTGCCAGACTGCTTCTCTCATACTGTGGAGTGGAGCCAATCAAGAATAGCTCTAAACCTGCATTCTTTTAAAGTGTCAGCAGCGGGAAAGTCCACTGATTGCAAAAAGAAACCTGGCTGTACAGAAGTCTATGTAAACACAACCCGCAGAGCTGTTGATCTGCAACCTCAGTAAACAGTCATAGCCAACACAACATGAGCTTCTTTTCGAGTATTGCGGTACCCATTAGACTCAAACAGGAAGATAAAACCAGGACATACCTAACTATGCAGGTATGCAGCATATAGGTGGAGCTGGTATGCAAAGCGGCTTGCAGCATCTGTGGGCAGGCTAAAGCCGTTTCAGTTGCACCTTATATGAGATTTGCAAATCGGATAAAAGAGAATCCGCTGAGCCATCAGCTAATGCGGCTGAACTGACAGATCGCTGCTAAGCTTGACTTTGTGCGTTTGTGAAACGACTAAATCTGATTGCATAAAATGGTCAGATGATGTCATCAAGACAACCCTGCATGCATGTTAGAGTCCCGAGTCAAACCACAGGGTTGAATTGTATGTTTTCTGGGAACCTTTAACCTGATCTGGATCTGTGTTATTAATAACTCACACCAGTGAAGGTTCTTCCAGACTGCTGCAAACACTACACTGATAGTCTAAATAGAAAACTGAAAAATGAGGTTCATGAGACTGTAATCCAGTAAATGGAGGGAGTTTTTAAACACACGTTTAGATGTATGTGTCAGTGAGAGCTGGAGGCGCTGGAGGCGCTCCGCTCTCGTGTTGATACTGATGATTAAATGGTGTGTAGCAGCTGGTGCCTATATTAAAGCATCTAATCACCCTTGAATGATGGCGGCGGCATGCTCTGTCTCCTCATTCAAATCTCATTTAAATCAAAGCAACAAGCATAAACAGGGATGATGTGTGTTGGTGTTCCCAGAACGCTGCACTCCTGAAATGTGCAGAACACACAACAGAAAACTGTCAGTCTGAATATTTAATCATCCCTGCAACATGTGCTGACAGGACGGCAAAGCGCTGAATAAATGGACTGCTAATTAGGCAGCAAGTTAAATTTAACTTGATGTATGTGTTAGGTTGCATACACTGGATTATTAAAGTGCAGTCATCACACTTGGCTAAATAAATCACAGCTGAAGTACTTTTTGGGCACAGGGGTAATAATTAGCATCCTCCAATTTATGTCTCCAGACTGTCTGATCCAAAGAGTTCGTCAACATGTTCTGAAGCTCCCGTCACTTATCACACGGCCCATTTGGGCTTCCTTCAAAACAGCTGGCCACTGAGCTCTTTGATTATAACTCTGTCATTCATTTATTTGTTTGTTTTGTTTGTTCTCACCTCCTCATCAACCTTCAACCATCAAATCTTTTAGCTCAAAGGAATTCGTTGTGCATACACTGACTTCAGTTGAATCTTTAGCTATGGATGGTGCAGCAGTGTGACAGTATCCATGTTTCTGTTATGGAACGGCTGTGTGCAGGCAGGAAAAGGACCCAAAGTGCAGACTCCGGAAACAGACTCAAAAAACAGCTTTAATGCTGAACTCAAAGTAACAAACTTCCAAAATACGAACAATAAACGCAGGCAGACAGAACACACAGCATAGTAAACGGTACATAAGAGTAACAGGAGGGAAACACAGCTGGGGCAAATCAGGCCTAACGAAACAGGGGAAGCAAAACCAGACACATTACCATAAGACATGTACCTCCAAAATAAAACAGGAAACATAACACAGACTGAACTACAGACACAGACTCTGACTGGACAGCAACTATGGAACAGAACAGAAACCAGAAGACACAACTCTGATAAAGAAACCAAAAAACTTGAAATGATAACTAATATAATAAACTCAAAGCATCCTAACAGTGTCAGAGAATGAGCACAATAGGTCCTCTTCAAGCTGATGTAACTGTTTTTAAATGCACCAGTTCCTATATAGCGCTTTTCACACAAACACTTTGTTTCTATGCCTAAATGCTTTCTAACGTTCACACCAGGATGGATGCATTGGATAGACATTTGGATATCTGGCATGCAAACTGGAGCAGCCAGGGATTGAACCACCAACCCTACAATTAGTAGGGGACCTGCTTAACCTCTGCACTCACAGCCACCTCATTATCCACCTTCCATTATGCACTTGAAGATGGACTCTGTACCTTTGTTATTAACCTCATTAACATTTGAGCTAACACGCAGATAACAACACCTAAGAACGCTCAGCAGAAAGGCCAGAAAACTCGATTTAATCCATCAGCCTAAACTGTCATGTAGGATAGAGTCAGAGCAAACATGCTGTGAGATACTGACAGACGAACAAAACTGACGAATGCAACTGGTGCCCACATGTGTGCTGACTAGTGCGTTGTTAATAGAAGCCTGTATCAGACTGGTACTGTATTCCCAAGGTTATAATATCAGTATCAATAATAATGGTTTACATAAATATGAATACAGTACAAATACAGAAATAACTCAAAGTCTTTGAAACAGACTTTCCATTTTCTTGACCGCTAAGTTATTAACTGCCTACCAGATATGGTTGATTTGTTTAAGTTAGGGTTAGTATGGTGGGTTAGACCGACATCTGTTCTGCATCTGGCACACCTAAATCTGAGCTCTCGTGTCCCTTTACCATTTAAACATAAATTAAAGTGAGGGGAAGGAGTCTCCTTATAGAGGAGTTCTTTGTTGCCCCATCGGTCATACTGGACACGAACATGACTGAGACGGGTGTGATAGCACATGTTAGCCTGCATAAAGCTGGAAACCGTCAGAGCTTTGTAGTTTCAGAGTTGACATTTCTGGTAAAATTGTTTTTTTGTCCTTCCTTTTTATATTAACAGTGATGCAATCACTAACCTTTGTTAGGTTAGAAGGGAAATTAGATTTATGTGAAAGTCAGTGTACATATTTCTCCAGTTCCTTTCCACAGGCAGCTATACAGGCTAATAAACATATTCAGTATGGCCTCATGTCTTCATGATACTTTCGCAGAAGTATCTGTTTGAGGCACACAGCAATGGATGAACCTACTCTGTCATTACACATATTCTGACTGTTAAATATGCTCGATGAAATCAGCTTCTGCACACATACCTCAGCACAATGAGACCACTGATGACTGAGGTGGCCATATGACAATCTTTTTTTTTCTTCCTGATGCAGAAAGCTAGCAAAGGCTGCTTTGTTGACAGGCTCCCTTGCTGAATCTGAGCTGCCAACAAAGGATGTCTTTCATCCTCAGTGGCTGCGTTGCTATCTGCAGGAGGCTGCAACCTTCCCTTATCTAGCGCCAGATAAAGCACTTTGTCATTCAACAGTTTACTGCTACCAAAGGCTTCTTCCCTCTCAAATGGAAAACTGTTTGAGATGCAGTGCAGTACAGAAATGTGCACTAGCCCCAGCCAATGGAATCACACTATTTTTTATTTCTCTTTCTGGATGGAGAAATGAATAGTCTTGCAGCGATGCAGTAGATCTAATGAAGTAGTTCATTTTCAGTGGTAATTTGAAAGATTTTCCTAAAACTATCTGCCTTCTGCTGTGGAAAAGCCATATACTGCTGTCTTTCTATTTATCCCACCTTCTTATAAGGAAAAAATTTGACAGAATGAAAGCAAACATGGACTTCAACGTCTATATGCACGACAAACACTGGATTTCTGACGCTTCAGTTTTATTTATACAGCACTAAATCAAAACATCAGTCACTCAAGGTGCTTTATATTGTAAGATAAAGACCCAACAATAATACAGAGAAAACCCCAACAATTAGACAACCCCCTCTGAGCAAGCACAGCAGGAAGGAAAACCTCCCTTTGCACAGGAAGAAACCTCCAGCAGAACCAGGCTCAGGGAGGGGCGGGGCCATTTGAGGCCATTTGATGCTACTGTTGAGTCCCTGCTCTTGCTTTTATTAACTTTTTCTGGTCTTAAAGTTATGCGACTCTCGGAGTGCTAGCACATTTTTCCACTATCAGGTCACGAGAGGTCTTTCTGAGCTGTTTGAGGGTGCGATGCTGTGAGTGATGTCATCTGTGATGTATTCACCCGTACTCCCTCCTAAATATTGAGAACAGAAATGCTCAGTGGAATACAAGAAGAGACTTACACTGAATAGATCTCTGTATATGTCCTACATACTGTCATGCTGTTGTTATTAGGACTCTTTCTGTGAACGTCTGCTGCTGCCCTCGTACTGTAACTACTGTCAGGAATACTTAGTGCTTGTAACACTGTAACTATTAGATATACGGATGTAAGACAATGAAAGGAAAAATCTGTAACCCTGATGCTTCCAGTGAGGTGGTCTGATGGCTCTGTTGCTGTGCAGCCATGTTGTCAGCGGGGGTCAAAGTGGGATTTGGCATCTGGGGGAGCCCTAAGATTGAGTGTAATGGTACAGTGTAGAGAAAATAAGTCACATAATAATTGTGAGCTCCAGTAGAGCTTTTCTCACGTTGCTGCTCTGACATCTGCTGCTCATTGTGATTTTAGCCTACTGAATTCACCAAAATATAACCAGATGTTAAATTCCTTGTATGACTCATTTCTGACCCGAAGGCAGTATAAAGCTAATATAACAGGTAATATCTGGTGAGTTAATGTAATCACCCATTGACCATGAACAGCACACCTTCTCTGCATCAGTTCAACATAATATATTCTTGTAAACTTTACTGCAGCCTGACCAGAGCACCCTGCACTGCTCCAAGCTGTGCTAGACTGCCTGATGTGATGAGTTTCATGTGACCTTTGAATAACATTAACAACACATCTCTCATATATCCAATGTTCAGTAGAAAAACAGAAACCTCCAAAATGAATTAGTGTTTTATAAGATCTAAATTTCCATTTTATTAAAAATGACTAAAAACGTCCATACCTCTGAAAACTGATCTTCCTCTCCATGTTTCTCTTTACATCTTTGTCCATCTATGAGAGAGTCGCTAGTCGCTATTAGTTTTAATCTTTTAACTTTATGCACATTGCATTAGGCAAAAATTACATTATGTGCAACAGTCTCTGATTTTCTGCATATTCCAGCATATAAGCTAAAATAACGTTGTGTCTTTACACTCACTCTTTCAAATAGATGCAAGTAAAACACAGCAGAAAATAAATAAAATCAAAGACTCAGCAGCTCTTAAATCTGTTGTCACCTGTTTAGCAGGAGTGGGGCGGGTGGGGGTTTGCCCACAGCGGTCATGTCAGTGGGAGGACTGCATGGTCGTACTGGCTCCATCACTCCATATTATCCATTGTTGATGTGCACACGTCTGTTACCGTGGACGTCACACGCTCGGACGTCGCTGTCATGAGACGCTCTCACAGACAAAATCACGGTTTAGTAACGCAGCAACACAGCGTGCTTACAGAAAAGTAACAGTAATCTAATTACTTTTTTGCAATCGCAGTTCCTTACATTACTTTTTACTTGAAAAAAGGAATCGGACTCGTTACTGCCCGTCTCTGTTTGTGGGATGTCATTTTCTTATTACTGAGCATGTCTTTGTGTTGCAGCATATAAAAATCTCAATTTGCTCATTTTTTATATATTAGCCGAATCTGCCAATCAGATTTAATTAGTCATGTGTTGAAGATGCCAGACTTCTGTAGCATTCTGGCCCAGTTTAGCTCCTGATCACGGGTCCTCTGTACCATTGGAAGTATAAATCAATTACTTGTCCTTACCCAGTGTTGAAACATTTTGATTAGTTTTTCAGATTGGATACAGCACTAAACTTAATTAGGATCAGATTAAGATCAGTATTACGAAGTATTCATTTTCTCACTATAAGAACTATCCATGTTAGATTAAAGATAGTAGAAATCATTCTTTTATGCGTAAGGCATCGTCAGGCTTAACTGAAACATTGATTTCCAAACTTTGTCAACTAAAATTTAAGAAATAAATACATCCACAACTATTCACATTTTTAAATGTTGTTTATTTGTTTTTTTTTTAATCTACACAAAACAAATAAAACAACAACTAGCCCCAAGTATACTGTGTTACTCATACCTGTAGGGAAAGATAATCCCTGAAAAACAACGTCAGGCTAAATAGCTCACATCAAGCTCAGCGTGCAGTCTCACCACTAATATTTATCTTTACCTAATGAGCCAAAACTCAACTTACAGGCTCTGTGGCAACCGTGTGGAGCTTCTCCCAAATGTGCCAGCAGCTTAATGATAGCAAACTAAGGATGAACCCCTGTTTTGTTCCAGCTTACAACAAAAGGAGCCCACACAAGTATACTAAGTGTTTTATTTACAAAAGACAAAAGCAGAAAAGTGAGCAGATCTGTTGTGTCTGCTTGGATGATTGAGGAATGAGCCTGTGCAAATTAGCGCAGCTGGATAGGTGTCCTCAACACCACCCCAGAGTCACATGATCTACAAAGACACGCCCCCATAGTAAAATAGATACTCTAACCAGCAGATGGATCTCTTTAACAAACTGATAAAATGTGTTTACTAATGCTGTGTTCATTTGAAGTTGGATGAGCGAGGATTCCTTTTGCTCTTTAGCACAGTAGAAGCATCATGTACTACTAGCAGCACAGCACTTTTGTATGTGCTTAAAATACTGATGCAACACATTTGCATTCGGAGCCTGGTCCGTCTCTGTGTGTGGCTTATTTAGTGAGTCATCAGTACACAAGAGTGGCAGTTCTGGTTACAAGTTTTACTAATGTTTATGTGCAATGTTGCCCTCTTGGATTGTTGTAAGTTGGAGTTAGTGGGGTTGCACTGACTTTCCCCAAATTGAGGGGGAGTTCCAGTTGAAAATTCTGACTTCAAACTTGTAAGTTGTGAGTTTAGATGGAATGCATTATAATCGCTGGGCTTCCTCGGCTCCACCCCAGAGTCACATGATCCACAAAGACAAACTGAGATGAGCAGATAGAGGAAGTTAAAAATAAACAAAAATGTATGAATTTTATTGGCCTAGTTTATTTTCACTGGGGAAATGCTGAAATGAGCTGAGACATAAACCTTGGTGGACATTCACAAATACGAATGGCACACTGGAAACACCAGGAAATAGATATATTTGCTTTTCTACTTGAACATTTTATACATCCTATCTCAATCACCAACACAAATTATTTTTCTATTCTCATATTCACACTACAATAAACACAACAGAAGCAATGCTACAGCCACCTGGTATTCTCAGGTGGTCTCCCACCCAAATACTACCCTGGTTATCTTCCAAGGCCGACTGAGATAGTATGGCTATGCACAAGGAATTATGCCATACTATATTCAAGATGCTATAATCAAGCCCTTCTGGATGTTTTGTTTGGAGAGGTTGGGGGGCATTAGCTGGGGGGTTTCTGTTGACTCTGACTCTTTGTCCATCTTTGCATTTGGTTTCTAGTCTATGTGTTGACTTTTGTTAAGAGGCTGCTGGAATGCTGTTTGGAGGTCACTGACAGATTAGTAGACGACTAGTCGGCAGCATGGCCTCAGTTCAGTCTTAAACTTCTAATGCACTGATGAATCCACTGCCTTTGAAGGAACAACCTGTAGGAGACTCATTGCCATCTGCTGGCCAACATAAACCTTAGTCTTGCCACTTTTAGCTCATCTCCAACAGCCTATACTGCTTCTTCAGTATTCCTTACAGTGGTGCCTTTAGTCACAATCAAGGCTGTGAGACAACTCTCTAAAACCAGCGTTTGGCTTTGTTGGCATCAGTTCCCCTGCTTTCAAGTATCTCCTTTTTACTCAACTCTCAAAGGCTGCTTGACTGTGTGGAGTTAGCATTCAGGCCAAGGTCAATCCAGCTTTAGAAGTCAAACTTCTACCGAAGCCCACGCTCTCAGACTTTAGCACTGTGTGCAGGTTCACTACAGTAAACCGTGAGCGCTAATCTGAGGGCCCGGAGCAGTGTGCTTTGTGATGAATAGGGATTACAGCGCTTCTTTAAATTCTGCAGCAGCCCCGCCTGCTTCATGCGCTCCCGTTGTATCATCCTGCTGATTTGCATTCTGATGTTCGTCAGCAGCACAAAGCCACGGTTTATCCCTCCCAGTGAGCAAACAGCAGACTTGTGAGCTGTTTGACCACTGCTATGAAGAAGTAATAGTCTGGAGGCTCTCCCCCTCAGGACGACCTATTGTTTTATGAATTAGTCCTAAATTAATTGCATGGCTGGGCCTGTGAGACAAAATGTTTTTCAATAAGCAGTTTCGTTTCTCATTCGCAGTGTGTTAGTGATTTGGTCTGCTCCTCTATTGATCTGCAGGGCCCAGAGGTGGTGGGCAATGAGAACAGCACTACAGAATAACAATGACAGAGTGATGGAGGGGCGACGCTGAGGCTCTTCTCCTTCTGGAGAGAAGCCAGAGGCATCAGCGGGATCCTAAATCCTAATACAGTCAGTGGGAGGGAAGGGTTGTGCACAGATGCGCTAAGTTCAAGGGGAATTTAGGCCAGGCAGGGGTGTGAATATCACTGAGCATTTGTCCACATGCACAACCACACATGCACACACACAGACACTGACACAGAAACTCATATAAACAGCTGGAGTGCTGCAAACAGCAGCTGGGCGCATCATCCTCTCTAGGTCATTCACTTCTCGTCATGGCCGGCGTTAAGTGGATATGGTGCTTCGGCGGCATTATTCGCTTTTGTCCTTGTCAATTGATTGGTGCTTTTCTCCACCAGGTAGGTGCTGCTCTATTGGTTTTGAGCTTTTTTAACAAAGGGGCGTTCAAGGTCAGGAAAAATGTATCTTCTCTTGCAAACTCTCAAAAATCTCAAAAGATTCAAAAAATCGAACAAAATGCACTTCACAGCTTAGTGTGTCTGTGCCCATGCAGGGTGTAGACCCAATTATCGCATGTAGGCAGCATGAGGCGTGATTGGGCTCTGAGTGTGAACACACTGGACTCATTTTAATAGCCACCTGAGGCGCACCCTGCCGCTCTGATCTCACTGCCGACTTTTCCAGTTCAGGTAATAAAATCTGGGTCCTCTGGCAGCTCGTGTCTCTGCTGACCTTGTTGACTAAACACAAAGTTGGTAGAAGAGTTTGCTATTGTAACTGTCGGTCCTCCCGATTTAGTCTTCCTGATAGGTATTTTTATATTACGTTTGTTTCACATTTTGATTTGACCTAAAATGACCTAACGCGCAGATAATGTGATAGCAACACATGCTAATCTGACCCTATGAGCTAGTTTTATTCTGCTTTCCATATTTGGATGTTCATTGCTTCGGCTAGAAAAGATGGCATGACAACATTTAGTAACTAAAGGGAGGACATAGCTTCTGTCATGTCACCGAATGGTTACTTCCATGCTGGAATTTCTGGTGTTGGAAGTCTGTATATTCAGGTGAGACAGTGTAGTACTCAGCTACAAGATGCTAGCAGGCATGGTTAGCAAGCTGCATCCATAAACAGTACAGTGCACAACATAGATAACTGCTAGTTAGTTTTAAGTGGTGGAATAATTAAACAGTAGAACTCTACTCACCAAAATTAAAGTACAAACTTGTTTTTTCAGTGACCTAAAGTTAATCAGGTAATCATTAGACGTGCCTGTGTTGGCTAACACTAGCAAAAATCTATGAACTGTACTCTTAAGCAAGAGCTCCAAAATGATTTGTGTCAAGATCATATAGAATAAATAATATAACAGAATAAAAAGAAGGAAGCAGTCAGATCAGTCACTTAGATGGTTGTGGTTATATTCAGTACTGTTGAAAAGTTTTGAGCCACCCCTCGTTTCTTTAGCTTACAACGAGCCAGATTTTGTTGGAGTTTGGAATAAGTTGCCCCTCCATATTAGGATGGCCCCAACAATCGAGATTTTTAAATCTCTTTTAAAAACACCTTTTTTCTGAGGCATTTTAGGATTAGCACCAGAGTTAGCTTCTAGTCAGTTTTTTGATCTCTTTTAATCTTCTTTATTTTGTTAATTTCTTGTATATTTTATTGTCTATCTTTTCATGTTTTACTATTTATTCAGTTTTATTTATTTATTTTATTTTTATTTGTCTGTCTAATGTATGGTTTCTTAACTATTATCACTGATTTTTACTAGAGATGGACCGATCCGATATTACGTATCGGTATCGGTCCGATACTGACCTAAATTACTGGATCGGATATCGGAGAAAAATAAAAAATGTAATCCGATCCATTAAATATCA
>NW_005187565.1:988725-993551 GCF_000239375.1 Pundamilia nyererei
TTTTAAACTTGAGTATGAACTCATACAAAATGCAGCAAGATATTTAAAAAAAACAGTTTTGTTGATTAAAAAACACTATATCGGATTCATATCGGTATCGGCAGATATCCAAATTTATGATATCGGTATCGGACATAAAAAAGTGGTATCGTGCCATCTCTAATTTTTACTGGAAAGTACTTTGTTGTTGTTGTTTTAAAAGTGCTCTATAAGTAACGTTGGATTGGATGGTCTCGAGCAGTAGTTCTCTGTAGGCATTCAAACTTTTCCTTTGGACATTGGCTGTTTATTCAGTTCTTTTCAGTCCTTGTACATGACCATTTTCAAACAAATCATTTTTGTGTGATTGTTTGCTAAGTCATTTACATTAAAACTAACCTCAAGCATGAAAAAGGCAACCAACTGAAGAGATGACGTAGATAACAAACAGAACTGGCAGCTTAGATAAGAACCAATTTTAAATCGTATCTTTAGATACTGCCAGTTGGAAAAACACATTTTATTCCCATTTCTGTAGTTGAAGTTACTATAAATATTAAAGATAAGACAGTTTCATAGGGAAAAAAAATCTATTTTTGGACCAACAAGGGGATTTCCAAAGAGCTATCAGCAGCATACTGAATCTTAGCATCGTGTGCATTGTGCCTTTGAAAAATGGATAAACGGAGAACGAAAGAAAAACTGGCAGATCTGAAAGTGATGTACATCACAGACCTGAGAGATGCATCTTCACCAGTCTCAGGGAAAGGCAGGCTGTGAAGAAGCCATTATTAATAAAGGCAAACAAGAAAAAAAAGGCTGAAGTTTAGAGCTAGACTGAAAGTAACAGTATGTCTTAAAGAGCGATAAATCCAAATTTTAAGTTTTGGTTTAAATTATTGTCAATATGGAAAAGTGACCGCTACAGCAATCTGTGAAAGACACTGTAGGCTCTTTCATGCATTTCAACTAGTGATGCTGGGAATCTTGTTAAAACTGATGGAATTATAAATGCAGAACCAGAGACATCAGATTTTGATCCATCATGTAATACCATCTGGAAAGCATCTAATTGAAAACAGCTTTATTTTTCAGCATGATCCCAAATACATAATCAGTGCTGCAAAAGCATACCTGGATAGATAAACATAGAATAAAACACCATCAATGATGGAATTAACACTGTTGAAGATGGATCATCGTGTCAGAATAGAACAAAAAGCAGCTTAAAAATGTCCTTCAAGAAGTATGGAGAATGCTTCCTGTAGATTAATTAAAGAAATAACAGAAAGAAAGAGTTCAGGTGGCATGGAAGAATAAAGTTGGTTATGCCACTTACTAACCTTCAGACTCTTTAGAACTGTATAATAATATAATATATTATTGCACCCATTTCCATTTTCCTATAAAAACATAAAAGAACAAGAGGTTTCTGAAGATTTTTGTACAATACAAAAAAACCCAAAAAACCTTCAATTCCACGTTTAGTTTTTTTCAGAACAGCTTGTAAGTTAAAAAAAAAGCTTATGCCTGTAGCGGTGGAACCACAGGTGAATTTGAGAGGGTCCAATCATTTTTGAAAATTCATTTGCAAGTTGAAGACATCGTAATTTGAGGTCACAGCCGAGTGAATCTTATTAAAAAGCTCATAAAGGCTTTGTGACCAGAAGAAAGAATCTGTAAACTTGTCACACAGAGTCAAAATACTCTGTGCAGACATGGTACCTCTTAGTTCTGCCACTGTTTGTAATTTGTATGCTGTGGTGTGGTGTAGGTTTTAAAGGAAAATCAAAGAAAAAGTGAACCGTTGCGAAACAAAGAAGGAGCTGCAAACAGTTTTGGGCGCTTTTCCTTCAGGCCAAAACTCAGATTTGAGAGAACTTTTGAATCTATTTATGGCTGATTTGAAGCCTCAGCAACAAAAAAGAACTCTAGGACCTCACATTTTCTCATCATATGACTGCAACCCACAGCTACAAAGCGACCAATCAAAGTATGTCAGGAGCTGAAGCGGTAATAGTGTGGTAATAATGTTATGACATTTATTTCGTCAGTCATGAACAGATGGAGAAATCATTTGGTTTGGGGAATGAAATCTGAACCTGATCTCTCCCATCTGGCTAATGTTAACTAACACACACATGCTCAATGTGCCACATGCAACGTTTTTCATGTACTAAACGCTTTAATCTAGAAACATATTCTGCATGAGACTCCAACAAAAACTCCCCATAAGGACAAAAGTGCTACTATAGAATTTAATATTATTGTTAGCTAAAAATGGTAGGTTAGCTGGTGCATTGTCTATCTAACATTTTATATGTGTTGGTTAGTGAGCGTATGATAGCTAATGTCAGCAAGAAGCTAGCCCATTTTATCTCATAACACTTTTAAAATTTGGATCAACAGAAAATTTCATTCGGTATCACTACAGCTGTTAATCTATGAACATTCCTGCTTGCAGTTGGTCTTACAAAGCAAATACAAATACACATACACATAGATTCATTTAAATCCGAGCGCCTGTCTATAGTTTTCAGTCTTTTAAATTCATGCACGGATGCCAAATAAATCTTGATGACGTTGAATGATTACAAATGTTTGGAATCAGGTATGCGGGTACATTAAACCAGAATTTTTAAAAAGAGGGTAAAATGCTAAAACAAATGTATTTCTGCAAGTAGCCTGTCTGACTGGATGAATAAAGAAATACATTAATTCAATTCAAAACAGTCTAACAGTGTGCATTAGTTTATCTCTCGTCTCTGTTACAGCAAGTGTTACAATATCAGATTTCAAACAGGCATCCACTTGAACCTGATTGTGTAAACTCCCTCGGGTCATTGAAGACTGAAGAATCATAGCAGGAATTCAGTTCAG
Organism: Pundamilia nyererei; assembly: GCF_000239375.1. Lineage (NCBI taxonomy): Eukaryota > Metazoa > Chordata > Actinopteri > Cichliformes > Cichlidae > Pundamilia > Pundamilia nyererei. The sequence goes on from NW_005187565.1 coordinate 991,585, forward strand.
AACAACAGTCTCACATCTGGGCTGCCAAGCAGAGGACCAAATACTACTGAAATGAGTTTTTGATGGATAAATCAATACTGGTCCCCCACTGTGCTGGTCCCGCCTTAATGACAGAACAGTTGAGTGGTGAGATCGGGTATGGTTTATACCCTATAAACTGTTAACTGGCTCTCTGTGAGCCACTTGCCTCATCGATAAAGCTGCTGATGAACTGTGATAGCCTGATATCAAATTGGTGGAAAGAAATGTGCCACACTGAAATCATGTGATGCTGGAAAGCTAGACTGGACTATTATAATTCAGTATTATCGGGTCATTTTAAAAGCGCCCTAAAATGTCTTCAGTTTATGCAGAAATCTGCAGTGAGACTTCTGAAAGGAACAAGAAAGAAAGAGCGAGCGTGTTCCTCTCATATCGACTTCTCTTCATTGGCTTCTTGTTAAATGCAGAATTGAATTCCAATCTTTATGTTACAATATAAAACTCCTTGAGGCTCCTTGTTTCTCTCACTCGATATTAATAAACTTGAACTGAACTGAAATGTTTTTTATTTGTATACAGTATATCATATGATTCGTTTTCATTTCTATTTTGGCTCTTGGGGTTTTCATCATTCTTATAGTCCATCCAGGAGGATTAATACGCTTCTGGATGGACCATAAGAAGTTTGGTTTGATGTTCCAGCTGAATGATGTGTTGCAGGACATTTTTCCATCTGTTGTATTATCAGAAACATCAAGTGAGAATTTCTGCTGTTGTAGACTCTGATAGCAGCTCAGAGACGGAGAAAAATGTGGAGAAATGTTAGCAACAACAACGTGTGGGCAACGACCAAAACATGGCACACTGTTGTCGCGTATGAAGAAACTGATGTTTTGTTCACATCTGATGTCCTGTAGTTGAATCATTACCAAATGACAGAAAAAAGTCTTTTTTGAAAATAAAGCATTCCTCAAACTTTATGAGCAAACATTATTGTAAAAACAGAACAAAGACAGTTTATCATCTCGTCCACATCTGCCTCCCCACACCAGAATTCACTGTATGATGAATAAACTCATTTTAGGATCAGTCATGAAACGTGAGGCAATGTTTGTTGTATTTTAACAGAGTTACGTGGATTTCTAAAATACCACGAGCTAAAATTGCTCCCCTCTTTGGCAGTTTCAGTAGAAACTAAAATATAAAGTTGCTGAAAACTAGATACAAACAAATGGGTAAATAAATAATTACATAACTATAACAATGCAATAATAAGAAACTTATTGGACCAAATAAACCATGCACAATTGTTATAATGTAATTTTGACCATATAATGTATGCAGATTTAGGTTCCTTTAGGTTCCTCTATACAAATATACGTTTTCTTTTGACAGGTTTTCACTTCAGATTTCTTTCCTTGCATGTGATCTGAAACATGTATACTTCGGTGAATCTGTTGAATGTCCCCACTGTGAGGAAAAGATTGAAAATGATTTCTTGACTTAAAACTGTTTCATAGAGCCCAAAGTTTAAAACCACTTGAAAAATGGCAAACAAATCATATTTTGCATGTTTGGATCTTAACAAGGTTCCAAGTTGAGCTTCAAAATGCAAAAAGAAGAAATGAGAGTGAGACAAAACATTTATTTTGAACATGCAATTTACTGAAAACAACGTTTAAACTGAAACAGGCTGTTTTACAGCTGATCAAAACTTGACGACCACGTGCTTTTAAAAGGCCAAATTTGTGCAAAAATGTGGATTCATTTCTGTCAGGTAGTCACACTGTCATGATGTTCTGATGAAAAAAATGTTCCCTTTTTGATAGAGCTGGGCGATATGAGATTTTTTCATATCACGATATGTTTTTTTCATTTCAGGCGATAACGATATCTATCACGATATAAGCCAAATAACTATATTTGTAAGATTTAAATGTGCCGTTGCTCACAAGTAAAATGTGAAATAATCAGCAGCTTGTTTT
>NW_005187565.1:994848-1050760 GCF_000239375.1 Pundamilia nyererei
AGAGGACAAGAGCGGCGAGGTCTATCGCGATAGTTTAATTTTTCTATCGAGAAAAAGTTATATCGCGATACATATCGTTATCGTTCTATCGCCCAGCTCTACTTTTTGAACGTGCTCAGGTGTTTGAACTGCGTCAGGAGGGTCTCTCTTGCTTTCAGTTACTAATCTCTAATCTGAATATCATATCGCTTCGACTCATATTCTCTGCTCATCAGGTGGGCTTTTCATTGTCTGCAAGCGTTCACCTCTTAACCCCTGATAGCCATACAGACATGTTATAGTTTCTGCGTTCGCATGTTAGCTGGGCACCACTTGGGTCTAAGTGATGTAGATTTCATCATCAGTCAGTGCTAATTTTTGGTGACCACATGACCAGTGTTCCCTCTAATTTTTCATGTATTTGAGTGAACACTCAAACTCCCTGAGCGGCCCCTTGGACCACTGTGAGCAACAGCAGACGTGTGCACTGTGGTCACGCCGGCATCTAATCCATCCAAGTTACATGTTTATTAAAATAATCAAATTACAGCATTTACATTTATGTTAGACGACTTTTAATTAACTGCTTTAGCCCACTTACAATGAAAATGTAAAATAAATCTTGTTCATGACCTGTGCAGTATGTTAACACTATTGGAAGGAAAACTAACTTCAACTCCAATTTTGAAAACAAAATTTTTTATAAAGCTGTGACTTGTATTATGAGTGTGAGTCTGTGGTCTGGGAGAGAGTCCTGTAACTCTCTGTCTGCAAAATACAGTATATAATGACCAATGTTGGGCAATTATTGTATAGTTACTTCTTCAAAAAAGTAACTGAGTTATGCAAACAACAAAGTTTTTTGCAGCCAAGGCGTTTTTTAAAATAAACATTTCAAACTATTTACTAGTGATGGGATTTCCGGCTCTTTTTAGAGATCTGGCTCTTTCGGCTCGGCTCACTAAAAAGAGCCGGCTCTTTTGGCTCCGAACCGGCTCTTCAGGTTGTTTTGTTGCTTTAATTAATTTATTATTAACAATAATATGAAATTATGCACAAAAGGAATTACTAATGTAAAAAAAAAAGTGGTTTTATTTATATATGTTTATATATAAATATATACACTGGCCCCTAGAGACAAAACGCATAGAAACTCCAAAGCACGTACAAACTCCAAAACACATTTCTTGCTTTAACTGAACTTCAAAACAGAGCTACCTAGATCACTTAAATTACACAATTGAAAGCATATGTGTATGGTTTGTGTATTTCTACACAAGCACTCATATATATATTCAAATAATTAAAAAAAAAAAAAAGTTCATTTACCTGTTACTACCACACACCAAATCAGGTCGTTGGTACTTGCTGGCTTGTGTAGCCACTAGGTAACAAAAGCTCAAGGCTGGGCGTAGCATCCTGGAGCACTTCTGTTGTGTTTTGTACGTGTTTTGGAGTTTTTACCGCCCCTCCCCCCTCTTCCAAGCGCAAAGCACAAGGCTCGCATGCGGAGTGAAGCGGAAAAAAGTGCGAGAGAGAGGGTGAGAGAAAGAAAAAAAAAAAAAAAACACGGCTCGCGATAAGTAGCCGGCTCGCATCGTTCACTTCAAAGATCCGGCTCTAAGAGCCATTTCGTTCGCGAACGACACATCACTACTATTTACAGAACAATCAGCTGTTCTGCATCAAATCTGATGCCACACAAATTATTTGTGCCACTCCAAAATAATTTCTGTCCACTATGAGATGAAGGAGAACAACAGCCTGATACCTGCAGGCCTGACAACAGGAGATGTATCACTGCTGTAACACCTGTAACATTCAGCAGTCGCCTCATTGTTCTGACACACAACAAAACTATTGACTACACTACACACTAACTACACACTAACTACACAAGATTTGTGCTAAACGTCGCAAATCTCTCACATCTCAAAACACTGCCGTCACTCCTAAAACTTCCTCCTGTATCTCAACAACTAAATGCCATGTTGCCATATCATTTTTTGATTGGTCCACATGGTACATTTTTCCACCAGTAGGAAAGGCTGGGGTTTTTTTGGTTCTGTTTTTGCTCACAGACTTTCGAGCGTTTTCCTTGTAAAACGCAGTTTTTACCGTTTCTTCCCGCAGTAAATATAAACAACGACAGTATTTAGGAAGAAAACCAAACATTGCAGATATTTTTATCATAACTCTGCTTTTACGTGGCCGATCAACACAATTTAAAAACTGCTATAAAGTCCACACTTTTTCCGTCAGTTGTTCCGTCTGTCCTGCTCACATCTCCAATGGTTGTACACGTTGTCATTAACGTGGCTTCACTCCACATCAGCCGCTTTGCTAGCTAAACACCGGTGTCGGCACATAAGGACGCTGTAGCCTGTCAACCACGTTGGTTAGCTGCGTATATACGAATGTGAATCGCATCATTGGCTGGACTATGGGATAAGGTGGCATCGTTCTGATCCCATACGGGAGCAGCCAGTCACTCACTGACTAACACTGCAAAACAGAATTGTTAAAGTTTTAATTTTAATTTCAGTTCAGGTGAGATTTTCTTTTGTGCGCAGCGCAGATTTTCTGTGCGCAGAGACGTGCCAGCAGTGCGCAGCTTAGAGGGAACATTGCACATGAACTCTTCCACAGAGACTTCATCAAATACAGACCCTCCCTCCTTCAGGTGGACTTTAAATAACTATTACAAAAATGCTTAACAGTGAACTCGACCATCCACACAGTTTGTGTGAGTGCGTTTTTATCTGCTTCGGACCAGAGTCAGGAGATCGTTTTCTGTGCACCACTGAATAATGAATGACCTACGGGCTTTTCACCCCAGCTCTGTGCTGTACCTCCCTGTTATGCATTTAGCCTGAATCTGTACACACGTGTGTGTGTGTGTGTGTGTGTGTGTGTGTGTGTGTGTGTGTGTGTGTGTGTGTGTGTGTGTTAGTGAGGCTATTTTTGGGGGGTTAAATCCTGTTAAAATGCAAATAACCTTCATTTTTCTGGTTTTAAGTGATTGCCGTCTGCTGCAGGTTTGAAATTGACTCCATTTTCAATCCAATCTGAGCCATCTTATTGTGGATTTCACACTTTCCTGCCACACTACGACACAATAGATATGGTGTGGTTCCTGTAGCAACAAGCCTGTCAGTCAAGGTCATCCATGACGGAGAGAAAGAGAAAACATGGGGAGGTAGGGGAAAGGGGTGGTGGTGAGTCTGAGCCAGAGTCCTAACAAAGAAAAGCTGTGCTGTTTGATGATGTGTATTTGTGATGGAGAATGTCATGATTTGGGAGGCAGCGTCTCCTCTGTAGGCACTGATGGCACTCATGAATTTAGGAAAGATGCTGAGGGTCCACTTCAAAAGCACTCTGAGCTCACGTTGCTCCTTTGCTACTCCTATAAGCACTCCTTTTTCAACTGATCAGTAAGTTGTTTCAGTTGTGTACTCATTGCTGTGGTAATGTTACATTCACGTACAGTCATACATTCATCTGTCTTCATCTAGTGGTTGCTCAGAGAAATGACATTGTCAGACAACAAAACTGAAGCAACATAATCCACTTGACGATTATCTGCAGCGTTACTGCACCACTGTACCGCTGGCTTTGGGTCATGAGCGCATCAGACACACTTCACTTATTTATTGGATTCTAACTTTCATGATGATGATACACTATTGAGCTGAAACATTAACAACACAAATATGATGCAATGCCAGTTTTGTGCTCCAACATTCCTGAGCCCTGGACTCCAAAAGACCTCCCACGGTCTGTGATTACATCATGTTAGCAATCATTAGATAGATCCTTAACGTCTGTAAGCTGGAGGATCAGATCAGGCTTCTCCCACATTTGCCCCGACACCCTTTTGCTGGTTCATAGTTTTATCGATCCTACTGTTAGGAGGTGCACAAATTTCACAGTTTGGCCAAAGAAATCCTTAGATGAACATTTCAGAACTACTACATAACAAACAATCAGTCAAAAATGCTAATTCAGCTTCTATGCCTTACACAAAAGGTATGCAGGGAGCAGCACAGGACCCCTGCACCATACGTAGTAGGTAACAGTGACAACAAAGAGGCTGCTGACTGAGATAATGCATATCAGAAAGCATTAAAAGAAGAAGTTAGTGGGGGGAGGGTTGCAAAGTGGCTTACAGGGGACAGGTTGAAGTAACAAGTAAGAAACAAGAACTGTAGAGGGTTTATTAACAAGAGCTATAGGAGTGGCTACCACACACTCCTATAGCTTACAGTCAATCACCCCTAAGCCCACAGATTCAGCCTACTATGATTTTGCTAGTAATACTGGGTAGTAATTAGTAAACATTCTATCCTTGTCTACCTGTTTCATGCCCCAAATCAAAATGGCGCCTGTCCTATGGCAGGTCCTTAGTACCTACAGTCAAAAACCAAACCAGCTCTAGTCTCAACCCCATCTATAAAATATAAAAACCCATTCCTCCTGGACTCACAAGCACTGCTTAGAAGCACAGGAAGCACAAGCTGAGATAAAGTATATTTATAACAAAGTAAAGGATGAACATCAGACACGTGCACAGCAGCGTATTAATCAGGAGCCTTGATCAATATTCTACATGGGTTAGTACGACTGGATAAATGCAATTTGAGCGGCGTGATCAGATTATATAGTCATTATTTTATGGTCATGTGACACATTATTATTTACAAAGCCTTTATTAGAGAACAGTCACATTTGTTGCGTAAACCTGTATCCATATCTATAGGTTGTTTATCTGCGCAGCGCAGCAGGTATTATATAAGCAAACTCAGTGAATCTGTAAAAAGGACGGCCTGTTCATTGAAGTGGTAGTCAGACCTGCACCAGTGGGATAAGAATGAAATATCCTGAACTGTCAGGTGTTCTTTGAAACACCTTTGATGCCGTTTAGGAACTGGTGAATTGACTATGAGCAGCATCAATTGCAAAAGTGGCACGCAGCGCTGTTAGACAAAGTCCGCACAGAGCAATCCGAGGTGCGGCTCTCTGCTCTTTAATTCCCAGTTTTAGTGCTAATCTGACCCAGCTTGTAGACTCATTCGGTTTGACATGAAGGCTCTTCATTTATATGTCCTGATCTGATACCCTGAACCCCGTACTTTAGAGCATTATGCGTGACAGCCCTTCATAACACCCAAGGTGCTCCAGGTTAATAGTTCACTGCTCTCATTGTTGCTGTATAGCTACAGCTCAGAAAGAAGAGCCGATACATGTTGGCCTAGGTTTACACACAGTGGGTATAAACTATTAAGAAAGAGACACCAGAGAATGTATTCCTCTATTTATCATCTTTGCAAGAGAGCTTGGTTAATGTTGTCATTTATTGCAAAGGATGATATAGACTACGTGCAATCTGTAACTAGTGGAAGTGAGTGGACAGATTACTAGGACTTATTTCTTTTTTGATGCTCTTTTAAATACGTAAAATTGCTAATGACAACAGAAGGCTGTAGCTTTTGAAAACGATGAAATAGTTCCGGATTCTTAGCCCAGTCAGGCTTTGTGATATTCTAACAGAAACCAGGAACCTATCCCAGTTGGTGTAGGACAGGAGGCAAGGTACAACCTGGACAGGCCACCAACCTATCACAGGGCAACACAGAGAGACAGACAACCATTTACACCGAATTTAGATTAGAGCTAATTAACCTAATCCCACTAACTGCATGCCTTTGGCCTGTTGGAGGAAGGTGGAGTACTCAGACACAAGAGACACCATGCACACTCCACACAGAAAGGTCCCCGCAAGATGGGGAATTTGAACCCACGACCTTCTTGCTATGAGTCGATGGTGCTACCATTACTACCGCTCCATCATGACACGCACTGTTTTATGGTCAAAGTTTCAAATAATGAGGTCGGACTCAGTACAGCTGATCCCTGAAGCCAAAAGCTTTGAATGCTTGGTTTCAGCAAAGGTTTTCCCCTCGTGGTTCTGTTTGACGACATAGAAACTGAACATCAATTCATCTCAGTGGAATCATCCATAACATGCATCTGTGCACTGTTTATATTCCTGAGCTGTTAAGGTGTTTAGTATTAGAGGGACCATATCAGAGCATATCTGAAGGGAAAAGTCTTTTTTACAGCTAGACAATGTGGCATTTTTCCAGAATGAGGTCTAGATTATATTTAGGGAAGGTGTCAGGTGTATTCTTACACTACTCATCTCACGTCTTCCAGTTATGGTGAATGCTTTGGGCTGACAAAGGACCTCAGCCTCTGGTTTCACCTAAGGGGCTGTAGCCCTGTAATCAACACAGCTCATCTTCGTTTTACCTGGCTCAGCTCAGATTCTCTCTCTCTCTCTCTCTCTCTCTCTCTCACACACACACACACACACACACGCACACACGCACACACACGCACACACACACACGCACACGCACACACACGCACACACACGCACACACGCGCGTTGTGGCTGAATCACGGTAGTTTCAACTGGCTAGCGTAGCTGCTGCTGCTGCTGCTTTAGATACTGTTTGCTTCCTCATACTCCTCTGGGCTGTACCATCTCAGAGCAGAGCAGGGGTCCTCAAGGATTCCAGGATGTCCTCGCTGTCAGCCTCTTTCTCTTCTGTGTTGCTGTGTTGCATCCATTTGTAACAAACGCCTCCACTCGACCACCTCCTCCATCATCACCTCCCTGTCACCTATGAGCCACAGAGCCTGCAGTCTCCCAGGGCGCTCGGCCAGAAACAACGTAGCCTCCTAATACCCTGAACTGTGTCTAATTTCACTCCCCCCTCTGCTTATAGTACAATCTCATCATTTCCAGCTTGCAAACCGAGCGGAAGAGAGGGAAGGGAGAGAGAGAGCGAGAGAGAGTGAAAGAGAGCGAGAGAGAGAAGGAGGGAGGGAGGGAGGGCGATGTTTTGAGCTGGTTTGCAGGAGGAGAGGTTGGCCTGAGTGCGTTCTGTCTGCTCTTCAGAGGCATCCAGGTGAGCTGTTTCCTCCTGGAAGGTAAGAGCAAGGCTGAGATTGGCGCTTGTTTTGTCCTGCATCCCTTGTCATCACCCCCACCCCGCCTCCACCTCCTCCTTTCTTCCCTTGCCTCAGCTGCATCCCTTCTGTTCGCGTGTGTGTAAATGAGCATGAATAGTATTCCCCAGGCACACCACACATACACACGTAACACTGTACAATGTACAGATGTGCAAGGGCGTCAGCATATGTGCATTTAGGGGGAATGGATTTGATTTATGTGCGAGCATAGTGTGCGTACTAGGCTTTTTGTTCAGGACCGGAGTAATGATAGGCTGTCATACTGGCATGCATGACAGCCTGAAAGTAGTCCACCTGAGTATCAGTTTGTGTCAGTGGGGAGGATGTGATGAGGGACTCTGAGGGTAGAAGGGAAGTAGCGAGAAGACATTGAGTGTCTGTGCCAGTGTGTGTCTGCAGTTTTCGCAACAAAGTCAAATCTTAACGTCACTACTGTCAGCTCCCCTCCTTCTTTCCTTCACTCCCCCCCTCCCTCGTGCTAATAGGTAGCATTTCCGTTGTGGCGCTGAAATGGGTGCTGATGTGTACTCGTCTAATGGACGGGATGTTCCGCTGCAGCGTTTTTCTGCTCACTCTACAATATGATGTCCCACTTTGGGCAAATTTGCAACACGCTCCTCTTTTTCCGAGCCCGGAGGGATGGAATGTGGGCATTGTGGATGAGCGAAAGGGGGAGAGAGAGAGGAAGACAGGGACAGGCCATTTACCATCTGTGGTAGCGTCTCGTGGATGTGTGCGAGCCTTTCTGCAGGGCCATATGCAGCTCCTTGGGAAGACAAGCCAAGCTGTTAGGAAGTAGAGAGAATAAGGAAGGAGGGCTGAAACAGGAGACACAGGGTGTAATCTGTTTGAGAGCATAAGAGTCAGAATAAAGAGCCAAATCGAGAGTAGTGTCCTCTTAATGGAGAAGCTTGAAAGGCTGTTCATGCTGCACTCAATGGAAGGCATAAGTGGAGGCAAACTTGGCTTCCTGTGTGTTTATATGTCTGCAGGAATACCTAACTGTGCAGCTCTACTTTACTTACTGTGGTCAGCTCCACTGTGACATCACTTATTGGTTTTGACTCTGACATGTTGGTTTGCGGGAGCCAGAAGTGACTATATTTGGAGTGCTGAGTAGCACAACTTAGTACTCCATCCTGTGCGAGTACCCGCGTACCTGCCAGTTAGTACTAAGTTACAAACTAAGAAAATACTAAAATTTCACTCAACAAAACTGATACACAAACTTTTTGAATAGCAGTGGATCGTGATGCAGATAAATCAATTAAAATACTCCAAAAGGTGTTGACAGCAAGTTATACACAATCTAGAGGTCCAGTTAAGGTACTGAACATAGTGCGGTCAGGCCTAGCAGACATCCGTGTTTCCGTACCAGGCTGTAAAAACATTGGAGTCTGTGGGGATTAACTTGCTTTTGGACCCAGACTTAAGTGGTCACTTGAGGAAACTATCTGGCACTTCTGCTTTGGCTTCTTTAGCCAGAGCAGACGAGCCACACGAGACTTTGTAAGTCTTGGCTGTAAAAAACAATGGAGCAAAACAAAAAGATGTTATTTTGAGTGAGTCAGTATGTTTGAACTAATGATCTAGGTCAGACTAAATGTCATCTACAGCCAGCAGTATCCTTTCCAAGAACTCCATTCCAACTTCTTAGATGAATCCAATGACAGACAGTGTTTCCTCAGGGTGTATTAGCCACACATTAGGTGTATTGTGATAAATCAAGTCTTGGTGTTATCCAAGTCAAACCCAGCCCATGGCTTTCAGGTCAGATTGGGACCATGGATCACTTGCTTATGCATCCAAAGTAGCTACATATTCTAATAATGCCCAAATGTCTCTTCTTTGCTGTTAAAAGTGTGATTGCCACATTGTATGTTTGGAAGGATATTGTTCTACTTTCAAAAGCCTTAGCATGACAAGCACTGTGTGGGACTCTGAGGCTGTTGCTATAATATGAAATCTTTATGTATAAACCCGACTTCAATTGGAACGTGTTGGTTCTGCAGAATTGTTTTGACTTACTGTCCTATGAAGAGGAGGAGAGTTTTACAGTTGGACTTAGACATTAGTCTGGTTGTCTTGTCCTGGATCCCGTTGCCCTTTGTTTCCTGCTCTGGGGACTGTACTGTACTAAAGTTGAACAGTGTTGGGCCTATGTGCAGATCCACATGTTGGACACTGCTAAAACACAAACATGCGACTGTTACAACTTGTGTACAGCCTCTTCCCAAGAGTAAGCATCACTGTATGCCTCAAGTATTTGGATGAGGAATGGACATTTCTTGTTTATTGAAGTAAAAACAAGCTTGTAAAGTTGATGCTTGTAAGACAAACACTACCTCTGATCACAGGTTAGATACCGCACAACCATATGAGCTAAGGTCTATTTAGCTAAAAAGGTTGGTTGCTACCTATCCTTAAGGAATTTGTCAGAATTCAAGCTGCCAGGTTCAGGCAGTTGCAGTGGATATTTCCCTGACTATAATCCTACTGTGAGAGATGTGCTGTGAGAGGACTGGCTTTGTGAGACTGAAAACAAGCACAAAAACACAGCTTCCAAGCAAAAGCTTTTCTTACCCTGTGTTTGTACCACCACTTTGTCTTAACCTTGTCCTCGATGGATTGCACCCACTAAGACAAGTTTTGTTTGTCCAGGTTTGTAGGGATTACTACCAATACCTGCGCATCAAATAAATCCAGAGCATCAATATTGTCTGTACCGGCTCCTAGAAAGAGAAGTAAGGAATGGTCCCTTCAGTGTAAGACCCTCACCTAGGCAGGTCTCTGACAGCGAACACGATACTTTTATTCAGATGCAAATCCCTGGAGATGGAGTCAGTGGCACATGGTGTGATTCATATCATCAAGTGGCTACAAAGTGAATGTGTTTACTTTAGTGGCACTTGTGCTAATGAGTCAGTGGTAAATGCCCTATTAGACCTGAGATCTGCATCTAGTAATGCTGTTTTGTTATGCTGATTTCAAGTGGACTGTTACATGAAACTGGTTTTTAAATACTAGAGTGCTGCAGAGCAGAGTATGCTAGCGGTCATTAAGGGGCTTAACAATGCCAATAACATGATAGCGCTCTTGTGCGTCAAACACTCTGGTCCAGCCTCCAATACCTCAACAACAGCTAAATGAAGTGCCATGGAAGTTTCTGCAAAGAAATCCACTGACATTTACTCTTGTTTACTACACATATTAACTATAAAGTTAGCTGTAACCTTAGTTATGGTACACAGCGGAAGACCAGAGCTGTGTTAGTTGTGTTTGCTGTGTTGGCCATGTTGGGCGATCACGGGGAGAGTTTTGACAAACAGCTGGATAATAATATTATAGTCAGTTGCCAAGCAGATGCTACAAAGATGCGTTACTGAGAATAGAGTAACTGTTGGAGATTATGTATGGGAATTTCAGGAGCAGGACCACGCCTCCAAACACGCTCCTTCCAGCTGTCATCTATATAGGTTCCCCTAGTTCTGCAAGCTGATCATTCTCGTTTACGTGCCCCACCCTCCCTCCCTCCTTCTTCTCCATTCTTCAACTTCTTCACTTCTGTTTAGTACATGGGGATCGGCCAGGCCCGGGAGCCGTCGCCAGTCCCCTTCAAGGCCTTCCCCAAACCACAGCTCAATTCATGTCAAAGCGTTCACTTTTTCCTACTAAAACGCTGTCAAACATAAATGAGGATGTGGGCCCAGCTAGTGAAATATCTTTATTTGTCTACAATATCTAAATGGGTAGAAGTATACAAGTCTTAACAGTTAACTGGTACATTGTGTTTAGCTAGGTCAATACTAGTTGAGGAATTCCAGCTCTCTTCCTCAGTGTGTCTTTTGTCCTGTCTCCCTCTAATCACTGCCAGAGGTTTCTTCCTGTTAAAAGGGAGTTTTTCCTCCCCATTCTCTCACTAGCAGTTGTCTAATTGCTGGGGTTTTATCTGTACGGTCGTTACCTTCCAATATAAAGCACCTTGAGGCAGCTGTTGGTGTAATTTGGTGGTATTTAAACAAAACTGAATTGAATTGAAATTCTCCAGCCTAGATACTCAAATGAGATCAAATGAGTTGAACTGTAACTAAAAAGCACTGTCAATATGGAGAAGCTTTACATTTTCCCTTTGAAAGAAACACAACATTATAACTGACTTAAGTTTGTGATAGCCTCCCAGCGTGGCGGTGTACCCAGAATCTGTAATGAATCCTCAGAGCAGCCCTTGTCTTCAGGGAGACAAAATCAGAAAATTGCCACTAGCACTTCTGCATTATAAAAAAGCGAAATGTTGCTCTGCTCATTAAATTGTTTTTATTCTAATGCTGCACTCTTGGCTTGGGTTTCACAGCCTTATGTGACAGTGTTTGATGATGAGCGAGGGCTAACATGCCAGGGCTTAGGAAGGAGCGAAGTCAGAGGGGGGCGGAGGTTGAGGTAAGGAGCTGGCGACGTCACAGCTGTTCTCTTGAGTGACCGAGCACTGTCCTGAAGCTGGAACAACTGGGAAGTGAGCCAATTTAGTCATTTATGTCTCTGGACCTTTCGTTCTCCAGTGTCCCAATCAGAGGCAATGACTGGCTACACTAATCAGGGAGGTAGGAGGGTTGCCTGAGTCATTAACTGGCCAGAACACTTCCTCCTCCAGGAAGGTAACTGGACCTCAGAAGCTTCGGTCATTCTAAGAGACGAGGCTGGTTGGCACTGGTCACTGAACCTGAGATACTGATGCACATGGGTGATATTTGTAAGACATTTCACACAGTGATGCAGTGATAGATGCCGAAGCGTCTTTGCAAAACGACATCTTGTAGTTTGTTATTCATTAAGCCCGTTCCCAAGCTTATTCTATAGGACTGCATGACAAATACAAGCAGTAGTTCTAATGTTTCTACAGTAAATTCTAGTATATTCTTAAAGATTATTAGGACACCTAATTAAAACTGAATGTTTGAATCCAGACCGAGTTCAGAGTTTAGTATATTCTGACAGCATTTCATGTTAACATCCATCGACATGTTGAAACACAGTCAGTAAATGCTGTCAAGCAACCAGTGTGATCCTGGACAGACCTCTGCACATCTCTGAAATCGCTGTTATTGGGTTTGTTTAATATGAGAGGTCCGTAACAAACATAAACTGTGATATTTAGAGTTTTACCCTCTGTCGTTACGAGCTGAGTAATTAAACTCAGGGTTCTACTTTCATTATTCATTATAAACTCCAGTTTGGGAAAATAATATTACTAATTACTGTTATTACTTTAATAATAATACTTACTTTTATAGTTAGATCCAATGCTTGATTCTCTGCCTGTGCAGTCTTAGAATCATCAGTCTTGGAGCTGCGTGTCCGAGTCTATGCTTGTTTTTGACTTTAAGTAGTCCCGCGAGATATTTGTCCATTATCATTTCTTTGAGTAGTGATGCCATAAATTATGTAGCGTTTGATTTTCCTACATTTTTATCAGGCCAATACTCTGATACAACACATCTTCTGAATGTTTCCATCCTTTTCAGTGTAATTCTCCTTGAGCCTCACAGTTCACCTGTAAATGGAGTTAATTCATAGCTTCTTGTAATTCCTATGCTGTTAAGGAACAAGGTCACATGGATTTAACTGAGAGGTAGTAACTGCATCTTTTTCACTTTCTTCACTTTTCTGAGCTTCACAGTATATTTTCTTGCCAGTCACCTCCTCTAGCTCTACCCACTACAAAGGAGAGAGAAAGAGACACACTGTCTCCAGCATGTCTGCCACAGGGTCTCATCAGTGGTGAGATGCCCAAGACCCCTCACCCACACCAAATTTACTTTAAGGTTGTAAAGTTGGGCATTTTCACCTACAGTAGGAGTTCATGCAAACTGACTGACCTGTACTTCTGTGTGGCCTTCGTTTTTCAAGCATGCCATCTGTTACTCTAATAGCGTCAAAAACATGTATTATTTATTATATTAAATCAAAGCATTGTAAAATTAGATCTCACCTCTTCTTTTACGTGTGCCTGTGTGACTGTTCTGTAAAGTTGGCTCAGTTAAAGGCTAACTTTCATTTGTGATTTCTGCCTATTGCATCGACTGTGCGGATGCTCAGCTGCTGATGTTTCTCCAAAGTCTACTAAGTGCATCTCTAAAACATGTCAACGTTGCTTTGTGTCGTTGAAGTGGAGATTAATGATGTTATGTCTCCCTTTCAAGGACTTACTCAGAAGTAAGTAATATGTTGTCATTGTCTCACCGCTGTGGGATTTCTAGATGTCAAAGCCTGTTGAAGGTGGTCCAAATGCAAGATGAGGTGAAAATATGAGAACTGCAAATGCAGTACGTATCGCTGCAATGAAAAGTCTCTATCTAGGCCATAATTTATCTGTTGGGATACTTTTATTCCACCACGTATGATAATTAAGACTCTCATCCACAATATCTTAGGGCTGGCATTCAAAATGATGAAGACCCACAGCAGATCCATTTGCATGTTTTATTTTTCTGGTGCATTTAATGAGTGCCAGCAGAACTCAAGGATACTGGAAACTAGGTGTGTGTGTGCCAAAAAGGGAGCTGCAATACTTCATAACAAAGTAACTTCTGTAATATGTTAAAACTTCCAACTCAGTATTTTCATACTTGCACAGAGACAGTCTCATCATTTAAGGTTGACCCTATAGGTCGAGCTGTGGGACTGAGTACAGATGACGTGTTGCCTGACTTTGTCTTCATGAAGTGTGTCCACACCATGTGTGGTCATGCTTGGGTAAGGGATGAAGTGGTAGAAGCCACTTTCAGACACCTGCACATGAAGAAAATAAAGTAGTTGTTGAAGAACAAAAAGATGAGAACTTTAGAGAAAGGTTCAAACCCAAGAAGCAAAGCAAAAATAAACTTTTTGGAGTTTCCTTGGACAGTGTTTAAGAAGACAGTGATAGGAAACCCAGTTCAAACTCCGAATTTCGTACTAAAAATGAAAAAGATGTTTTTCTAATGATTGCTTAATGTGACATTGCAAATAGGCAATACATTAAAACTCAATTTCCACAAGTTTTCCAATTGTTAACACCGAAATCTAGCTTTCCTAACTTCGAAACTTGATGAAGCCACAGTCTTAACTTTGTGGCTAGATTTGTTTGTTAGATCTGTTGTCACAGGGTCATAATTTCTGCATTTCTACAAATGGCAGAAATTGACTTATGAGAAGTCTACCTTTGCAAAAACTGTGCAGGTTTTTGATGTTTTTTTAATGCTTGACTAACTCCTAGCATGCAGGCCTATGCTTATCGGCTTAAACTATATCACTTTCCACTTCCAATTGCATACTGTATACCAGGGGTGTCAAACAAAAGGTTCAGGAGTCAGAATCTGTTCGGCAAAGATTACAGTTCACTGGACACCTTTAGAAAATCTGATGGAGGGCATAAAGACTACTGTGAAAAGTAGTGAAGCATGTAGGTGCTAAAGAGGGACATGCTCTTTGGGAAGCTTCCTGCTGTTGCCTGATTGTTAGCTTCTGGAGTAGAGGACCATTGTTTGTAAGTTTTGGTGTACTTGGTGGATCAGTAGAAAACTCCAAAGCTCAATTATTAATAGATTAGTGATCGATAACTAATAACTGACCGCAATTGAACCAAGTTTTTTATCTGTATGCAGCCAAAGTCTGCTCAGACCACTCAGCTTTCCTGTGGAACCAAAAAGTTCAAGTTGTAAAATAGCTTGTGCTGTTAAAGTCAGAAAAAGTTCACCCTAGATTTCAATTTGCTCTGAAGTACAGCTTGAGGCCAACCTCTGGCTACTGGAAGCAGCAGTTGCCTCATCTGGCACTTGTAAATGGTCAGAGAGGGACAGATATGACTCTTAACTTAAATGTCATCACCCTGACATATCAGCTTAACCTTCAATCAAATCTCCATCTGTTAAACTGCCATTCTTTATCGTGTCATTCCACTGGACCTTTCTGTTCACGCATCTCTATCAGAGTGCCCTCATCCAGGCATTATAGAAAAGCTGCACCAGCTATATTTAGACACACACACACTTCTCGCTCTGCCATTCAAGAACAATGAAACAAAGGCTTGTGTTCTGCAGACAGTGTGGACGGGAGGAGGATGAGAGGTTTTTTCCAGTCTCTCCTCTGGTGTATCATCTTGAGGCCAGAATGATGAGCCCAGGCAAGCCAATAGCCCTTCTTTGTTTCTGCAAAATGGAAATGCATTCGTGCTGTGGGTTGAGCCTCAATGTGAGCCAAGTTTCCATGGTTGATAGCTTTGAGTTAGCACGAGCACACAAGTAGGCTTTATGGCTTATTGGTCTTTTATGGCCTCTGAGGTTCTTGTCATCGTTCAAGCTAATGTCATCAGTAACTACTCCTGTGGAGATGGTTGCATTAGTGTGGTCCTGGCTGCGCTCGTTCCTGCCCTGGATTTTCATCACTGTATGACAACACTACGATAAGATGAATCTTCAGTGATCCCTGTGGGGCAAAGAGGTCAGTGCAGCAGTGCAGAATAAATTATAGATAGCAAAACAATGTAGTTTGTTTATTTGTCTCTGTGTGTGTTGGTATATCAGAGTGTTGATGGTGGAGGGTAGTAGTGATTAAAGAGGCTGTCCTTCAATAAGAATCGATATGGTGTAATTGCATCTGCGGCGGGTTTTCCCTGTCTTGGTGGGGTGTTCCTGTCTTGGCAACAGAGAAAAGCCAGATGCAGCAAGGCCTCTACATACCGCCGTAAACCAGTCAGTCTGGATGGATGATAATATGTAGCACACTGTCTTTCCCCAAAGCGTTTTTAAGAAGTAAATATCGTGGTCCTGTTGCCTGCTTACACATCCAGAGGGCACGAAGAAACAATGGGATTCAGTTTGAGTCATGTTTCTGGCCATCTGACAATTCTTTGTGCAGTACTCTTTGTTTAGCCCTGTCCTCATTGCCAACTCATGAGAGAAATACCTCTTTAGCTGCTAAGCTCAAATATATCCACTGCCTATCTGCTGCTTGTTACTGAGCAGGTAGTGTGCAGCTGCCACAGCATGCAGAAATACAACTTTATGAGATTGATGAGACTCATCTGGAGGTTTGATTACCACCTCACTCAGTCCTATACAAGGTTTAGTCAGTATAATTTGGGTCTACATATCTCAAAGCTGTTTGAAATTTGCATCGCATAATCAGCTCAGACAGCTTGCTCCATTTATCTTCCTTTTTTCAGTCAAACCTAAATGAAAATGTTAGAAAATAGTATATAATGTCTAGAGTTGTTATCTTCAGCCAAGACAGAGAAAAGTTGAAAGCTAAAATATTCCCAATTAGAAAAGCTTTCACTATTATGTAAATATTCTGTGGCTTTTTGTGTTTAATTGTTGTATTTAGGTTGCCCAGGTCTGCGAGGCTGCCCAGGAGAGTTTGCAAGCCACTGTCAAACCCATCTCCACTGTTTTTCAATTGACAGCATGTAGTGCGGTATAGATTCTCTGGTGGGTGAATATGATTCATATGATTCACACATATGATTCAGATGGCCCCGCCCCTCTCTGAGCCTGGTTTCTTCCTGTTAAAAGGGAGTTTTTCCTTCCCACTGTCGCCAAAGTGCTTGCTCATAGGGGGTCATATGATTGTTGGGTTTTTCTCTGTATGTATTATTGTAGGGTCTACTGTGCAATATAAAGCGCCTTCAGGTGACTGTTGTTGTGATTTGGTGCTGTATAAATAAAACTAAAATTGAATTGAATTTGTTACTTGATTGTTATCTGCTGCTGAGTCTCTTTAGCACTGCTAGAATTGCAGCCACTAGAAGAACACCTGTTCAATCAGTAAAATGAGTTTCACCTTGATCTGCTGACAAACTAAAGCGAAAATAAACTTCGTTTTAAAGTAAAGTTTAAATATATCCAGTTTAAAATTTTCAGAGCTCTAATGTGTGGCTGCCATGTAAGGAATTAGCAGCAGCCCTGAGAACGCGCTCAGCTTTGAAATAACCTGAAATAAGAAGTTTGTTTTACCACTGTGTGCACTAAATCACAAGAGTCATGATTTTATTCAGCAATAATCGCTCATCACTTGCAACACTGTTACATTTTTCTGTTCTTCATGGATTTTTAACACCATTTGCTCATCATCATCTGATAATGTATATGACTGGAGTAGGTAGCTCTCATAGTTAGCTATGAGTGCTACCTACTCATGTGACTCTGTCATGTGAAAAAGAGTCACGTGACAAGTGAAGTGCCCTTTTCTACATGAGTGCGCAGAAGTTGAAAAGCGCTGTTGTTACCTGGTTTTAGTTCTTGTCAAGCCAGCTAATGTAAAGAAATTCCTTTGTAATCTATCTGGCAGTAAGCAGTCATTACACATTGGTGCTCATGCTTTTGGTGCAGCATCACACCAAATTATGTGTAAAAAGTATTAAATCTGACACACAGAGCTCTAACTGAAAATTCCACAAAGATGTTCTGTTTTCCTTTCTTTTCCTTTTTTGAAGTTTTCCATCATTTTATTTTTAAACATTAGCTCTTTGTTCTTGTGGAAAGTAAAACGCTATTAGATGAAGCCGTGGATAAAACAGGTTTAGGATTTTTAGCAGATCAAAGTTGCTTAATGCCTGACCTTGATGGTTGATATGTGCAGTGGGATATTCTCAGTGCTAGACTTTTCACAGAGCCTCTGTGTGTAATTGCTCAGTGAGTTTGGGATCCACGCTGCTTATTTTAATCTCAGTAGTTTGGTAAGTGACATGTGCAACCAGTGACCGCCAGGACATTTTAGGCTGCTAATTTACCCATGCAGTTTTCCACTTTAGCTTTTAAATGTGATGTGTGATGTGGATTCAGTGTTGAACATTTACTCATTCACTAGTCCATCTATGAATTTCAGGGTCGTGACTGCAATTAAGCAAGAAAGCAGCCTGTGTAATCTGGTCCTGGGCAGCAGTGATGTAACTCTCACATGGCTACTGTATTATTTGAGTATTACTCTAATGACAGTTTGTAATGTAGTGAATGAGATGGATTCTTATAATCTGAATGTTTGTTGTAGGGAAAATGTTGAGGAGATGAGATCCGTGTTCAAAAAGCTCTCTGTAGCAGCACATTAATGTGCTTCGTGACACCAGCGACACACACTCTAATAGGGGTGTTTTGTTCCAAACTCTCAATACAAAGTCCGGCAATGAAGCAACAAGCAAGTAAACTGGAGTCAAATTCCTTGTTTGTGCACACAAACCTGGCTAATCAAAGAGGATTCTGACTCTTGTGCCACACAGGACCACATATAGAATCTGTTTCACTTTTAAAAGAGTAATGCTACTGTCTCTGATGAGGTTTGAACAGCACTTTCTAGGAAACCCAACACACTTAGAGCAGGTGTCCGTGCACATCCTCGGGCTAACTTAGATCATTTACATCGGATGTTTGATCACCAGCACTGGGATAGTTATTCAGATCATTGCATAAGTGAGTAGTGTGGTCGTTATAATAAAGTAAAAATAAAACAAATTCCAGAACAATTAGTGGTTTAACGACGTAGCAGCAAGATGGTTACTTTGTACCTGTGCTGCTAGTTAAATGTTGTGTCAACTGCTGAAAGTGCTTGAAACAAATATCATTGCCACTGGTTAATTTTTAAATGAGGGCAAGACAGTCAATACCATTGTGCGGTATTCCAGAAGCCTGTAACTTAGTTCTGCATTAACCGTTTTATCCTTCTTTTATTAGTTGGTTTCACTGACGTGCGTGTCCTTCATGCCTTCATGCCTCTGGTTTCTTATAATTCTCTGATGTTGACTTCTTGGAACCTAGACATCTTTAAACAGACACTCTCATCAAATATTGATGCCTTGTAGTGCGATAGGTCCTAAATGACTGCATTTGTTTTTGTTAGTTTAATGTGCTGCTCCAGATGACAACTGCTGTCACTGAGGACATGCTGGATGTGCATGGGACTCAGCTATATTCTCATTACCGTGTGTGACTCCAACCTCCTCATTTCTTTTTATTTTCTCCACATCTTACTCCGGTGTATTACTTGGCCCAGTTTACGCGCTTGTTTGCCTAAACGTGTTCTTATGTCACTCCCTTGCTTGGAGTTTAATTTCATGCTTGAAATCTTCTGAATAAAAGTGGCCGCATTGCTTAACTTTTTTTAAACTGAGCTAATATGAAAAAAGTGATTTTGAATTTGACTGACAAGAAAGAATTGTCTTCAGAGAATCAGTCAAAACTGTAAAATATTTGCTGAATTTGTAAATATTATTTAACTTGCAATTGAAAGTAGGAAAACATCGATCATGGTTATCTGACTTTGTGGAGATGTTGGACTAAATATGTTGCATGTAGGTATGCAATTTTTATGCAATTGATTGAATACTTTATTTAAAGCTGCAGAGGGTTCAGTGTGTGTCAAGTCCAGATGTCAGTTGGTTCATACAGGTTTGAGAATATCTTGTTACCTTTTAAGTGTGATACTTCCAATAATTGAATTTTGATCTCTCTGACTTGAAGCTTTGAAGCTGCACATCCTCTCCACTTTAGAGCTAAAGCTGTTTAGCTGGAAGAGCTACAGTGTGCAGTGAAAGCATCATTATTCTGGGTTGCCAGTGAGATGTCAGTATTGCAGTCGGTGGGGAGATTTGCAGCTGTTGTAACTGACTCGTAATTACTAAAAAATACTTGGTTGGATGGATGGGAGGTGTAATTTAACTTGTAATTACTCAAGTTATCTGGACACCTGCAGGTGGGTGACAAAATGCTTATTGGATTGGTTTGACATTCATCTAAGTGGTGTAAAGTGCTCTCTAACAGGTCAGGAGATTTACAGTATTGGGGTTGTGATCTAGTGACGGTCACAGAATATGAGCCACCTGTATTAACTGATACTTTAAGGAAGGGGTGGCCAATATAAACGATATACGATAGAAACGATATAAATTTAGACAACGATAGAGATTTTGACTATACCGCTCTATCGCGATAGCGCATGTTGATGATGTCATCAAGATGCGCCTGTTTTGGTCGAAAGCATCGCAGCGGCTACAACCATTACCATCTGCAAATTATGGCGGGCGACAGTCATAGAAAAGAGATGAAGCACTTTTGAAATATGGGGAAAGCCAAAAACTGCGCTTCCTCCACTTCCGTAACATTGATTCATTAATGTTGAATTCTCTCGCAGCTGCTCTATTTCCATGTTGTTGCAGTGTATTAATAACTAACCTCGTATTGTGGATGAATAATCTCAGTTGTTCTCCTGACTGAAGTTTGGCCCGTGTACAGCATCCTGCTATGCGATTGCATTTGTCCCTGACCACCAGAATCCCTCACGTTAACTTTTATCGAGTGGAAAAAAGTTGGCGTTCATCCTCCAGCTTCACTATGCTAATGTTATGCTAACATAGCTGTGTCGCTAGCAATCACGTAGCACAACATTATATACCAGGTAGTCCAACTTCAGTAACCCTACAAACGTCACTGCTGTTTAGTTTTCTGTCTTCATTTATGTTGAAAGTGGTAGCAGAGCTGTACGTTTGAATTAGTTTCAAAAATCTCTCAGTCAGAACATGGTATGAAATGTTTAGGTGGAAACTAGCAAGCTAACTTCCTGCTCTTCACTTTAATTTTTCCTCTGATTGTACATCATCATCATTACAGACCTGTAGTTTAGTTTATACAATATGATATCTTAAAAACAGGAATAACTGTTTCACCCTTTGCACTAAGCAAAATTCTTCAGCAATCCATCATTTCTCCATATTTTGCTGATAGAAAAGGAAAAGTCTTCAGAAATAGTTCTCCAGACTTCTTGAAGGACCTTAAAAGGTCTTCTTTGGATGCTGGCTGCCTTTTGTTCTGTTGTCTCTCGCAATGATCCCAGACCAATCCAAGACTGATAGTGTTCCATTATGTGCTTTTCTATCCAGACATGATTTTACTGCAGTGTACTTGGGATCATTGTCATGAGGAAAAATAAAGCAAGTCGCCCTTCCACCAAGACATTTGTGATGAGGTTTCAGCAAACAGTAGGTGCCTGTAAGGGCCAGATTCATTTCTTCCTATTTTGTAAGGACATGGCTTTGAAAATATGTTTACATAGGATATGTTTCTTTTTGTCCTCTATTTGTCCAGTTTTCCCCAATTTTTTAAAGACATACTGTACTGCATTCTAAATTTCAGTCTCAGTTTTTCTTATAGATTAGTGTTAAGTGGCTTATTAAATATTCTGAAAATAGTCAGATACCATGACTGGGCTGAAAATGAGTGGAACACCAGTCCATGTCTCTCTTCGAGGGATAGCTCAAGACTTCTGAACAGTGCTGTATAATGCACCCTGGATCTGGTTTTCAGTAATCTGTGGTAACCTAACCTCCCGATCAATAGCTGCTGCTTTTATATTATTCTTTTATAACATCTTATCACATTAGCGTGACAGGGAAGGGGGCTTGCGCAGTGAAAAAAGCTGCATTGTGTCCAATGAAACCTGGCCTGTGTAAAGAGCAAACCAGTGAGCTGCAAGACGACTCCTCCTTGTGTTTTAGAGTAATTAGAACTTCTTCCTGCTGGGGAGTTCAGACCTAAATATTTAATCTTGAATGGAACCGTGGCAAAACATGTCATGCTGCCTGGGTCTTTTGTGTCTCGTACACACAGTGGCAGAGCAGCTGCTAAGGCGCTTTTTGTTGTAAATAGTTGGTGAGTACTGGGGGCTGTGCCCGGTGGGCGTGTTGGAGACATTCTGTAGCATGTCTGCACAATTGTCTGAACGCGTAGATGTGTGTTAGAGATAAGGTGGGACTGTGTGTATGCGCAGTCTAGGGACAGCGGCAGCAGCCGGCAGCAAGTGCATGTGCAGCAGAGCTGACGGAGGCTGGAGCTGTTTTGATCAGAGAAAAGAGAGATGGAGATAAAAAGGCTCTCATCCTAGCAAAGAGGTAGCAGTGAGGCTCTACAGGGAGGGAAGAGACCCAGGCTGACAGAAAGATGAAAAACAGGCAGGATCTGGATGACAGTCAGTTTTTTGGCTGAACACTGGTAATCGCAGATGGACTATTTTTTTCCCTCTTAATGCTCACATTTATCTTCACCCTCCTTTCTTCACTTCACTTCTCTTCTCCTTCCCCTTCCCCTCTTTTGACAGATATGTGTCACAAAGATGTCCACACGCAGCTGCCAGGGAACAGACTCTGTCATCAAGCCCCTGGACACCATCCCTGAAGACAAGAAAGTGAGAGTTCAGCGCACGCAGAGTGGCTTCGACCCGTTTGAGAAGCCCGCCAGTCAGGTGAAAAGGGTCCACTCTGAGAACAATGCCTGCATCAACGCCAAGAGCTCAACTGCTGGCAAAGAGTCCCCCAAATTGCGCCGCCACTCCAGCCCTAGTTCTGTAAGTGCACCTCTCCAGCAGCATAGAAAACTGTGTCGAAGAACCAAATGCACAACTTCTAATTTTTTACACCCTTGAATATCAAAAACTTTTGGACATTAGCCTTAATGAGGGGCTGAGTATACGCGGCAGTTTGCACTCCTTTTAGCTATTTCGACAGGGGGAGGATTATAACTTGTTCAAAGTGGTGATAATTGGCTCCACATAACAACACTGATTTATGTTACTGTACGAAGTTTGAAGTGCTGTTCAATATTAATGAATCCCATTGCTTAAGAATCTAATGCTAGGGTGTTAGTCTTACTTATGTATTCACCAAGGAGCAACCAAAAAATAATGAAACTACCTTCTCAGGAGTAGCCATGGAAAATTAATGGGTGTAGTGTATCAATGTATCATATTGGAACTTTCATTCAACATTCATGCCTAATGATAAAAGTTGTACATGCATCAAGCAAGTCACCTGTTAAAGATGCTAGCAAAATCAGTGATTGGCCTTCCTGGGAAGAATAATTGTGTTCACTTTTAGTTTTAAAAGTAGAAATTCGTTACGTTTGGGGGCTTGTCTGGGATCATCAGTGGTAGAGACATGGACCTCAATTAATGCACAACAGTTAAGTGGCGCTGTTCATTAATAAACAAAAATACTTAGTTGACTGACAAGCATTTCTGTTAACAACTTACGATGAGTGTTTAAACATCTACTGCAGCTGACTGGTCATATGCATACCTAGTTGTAGTGCAGGCTCTAACCAGCCAAATACAAATATGGTGAAAGACTAGTGTGGATGCAGGTGCAGCAATGTCAATTGACTTTAAAATAGAAGAAGATACTGTAAATTGATCATTACAGTGGGTAGTTACCCTTTTTTATCTGATCACAGCCTGCTAGACTCATCCTAATGGCTAAAACTTCATTATCTTGCGTTGTGAAGTTACACAATATGATTGTTATTGTCCTATGACACCTTCTGATAATCAGTGACACCTGCTGTCAGAACAGTGTAGTGAGAAAAGCTACAATTTGTGCTCTTATTAATTATGCATGCACTGAAAGAGCAGGTTGTTAATAACAGAATAATCCGTGAGCAAAGGCTCTCTTATAGAATGGTTCAACTCCAGTAAAATCAAACTTGTCAGCCTGAGCGCGGTGACAGTGGTCTGATCTCCTTTCGGAGAAAAGCCTGATTAAGCAAGACTTCACATTTCAAAGCCACCATCGTCAGAGGTGTTGATAATAAAGTGTCTGTTTGATAAATAGTGGGTTAAGAGTCAGTCAACAATTGTGCGAGTGTTGTCATGGAAACACAGTTAGTAGCTTGTAGATTGTTTTCTTTTGCTCATAATTAATCACTTTATATTTGAAACCACGTTGTGCTCGTCTCTTATTAAAAGATTGGTCACCATCCACACCTCAAAAGAAAATTTAGTGAAGAAGAGATTCCTGTTTGTCAGGCTCTGCCCATACACCACCACATACAACAGGTTGTTGCTTCAGTCTGATGAACTCAGACTGAAGCAACCGAGGTAGGGCCAACCTTCACATACAAGTAAATATGTCTTGCCTTATCATCATCTAAATAACAGAAAGTGAGTCTAAGAGGATGTTGACATGCTTACAGAGTGAAGTGGCATAGTTCAGTCATAGTTGGACTTTTAAGAGGAAGAGGCTGTGGTTGTTAAGGTAGTCCTCTAATTTTGGGACCTATCCTCTTTGCAACACTAACTGTTGTAGAGCTGCTCAATTAATCAAATTTTAATCACGATTTCGATCTGGGCTTTCAACGATCATTAAAAATGACTGAGCCGATTATTAGCCCCTCCCTCGTGCTTTACTCTCGCGCTGCTCCGTGTGGCAAATCGAGCGCACCTCTCTGCTTTTCGAACACGCGTCACAACAATTAAGAGGACCCGAGGGAAGCTCGGAAAGCTAAGCAGAAGTTATTTGGAGAGGAGAGTGACTGCTGTTGGTTGAAAAGAGAGGTAAAAAACCTTCAGTGGTGTGGAAACATTATGGGTTTGCGGAGTCAGACGTGAATCAAGTAGACACAGTGTGTAAACTTTGCTACGGTGTCGTAGCTGCAACACAGAGCAACACTGCAAAGTTCACTAAACATAGATGTTTACATTTTTCATTTATTTCTTATATTGCAAACATTTGCACTGTTATCAGTATTTGCACTATTTTATATTATTTTTTAAAGTCATTATTCAATACATTGTTATTGTTAACCCTTTAAAGCCGGTCAGAGCAGCACGCTCCGTTTTGCTAACTATTTTTAAATCCCTGTAGAACCTGAACCGTGTAAGCTAGCACAATAAATTTTTTTTTGCATATGAAACCAGAGGAGTTGTACTTACATCTTATGCCATCAGCTCGTCCTCGGTCACGGTTTCCTTCCACATATAGCTTTGCAAAAATTGCATAAAAAGCGCTTGCAGCAACAAAAACATAATATTCCGATCAGCTGCTTGTAACACTTCCCACATTGAAACAGCCCATACGGAAAAGAAATAGTAAAAACTTATATGTGATTACTCATGAAAGTGGCCACTTTCTCATTACTTTCATACATTGTTTTAGTAAGTATCCAAAACATACAAGTTTCATGATATAATTTTTCAAGGGATCTTATATCTGTTTTCACACTTATATGCTTTTCATACAAGTTTCACACAAGACAGATACAAACTTTATAAGATTTATATATATCTTTTCCATATGGGAGACGTCAGCGCATGTACGTCATTTCCTGCCCGAAACCGGAAGTGAAGTCATTTTCGCGGAAAATGTAGTTTTTTACTTGTAGGCTTTAAAAACCTATACTGGTGTTTTTATAAGTCATGTTTGACTTTTCTGAATAGTTGCTGGGATGCTTAGAACTCGAATTGCGCAGCTGGAAATAGTTTATTTTGATGCACATGCTGTTTTCTTTCCAAATTTGCATCATAGGATTGTTTTTTGTTTTTCCTGCAGTATATAAAAATTGCTGTATCTCCAAAATAAAACTATGAAGAGACTCAAAATAAATTTCCTGTGGTGGGAAACTATTTTTTGCAATTTATGTAGTTACTATGGACTTAATGCATACATATTATTAAAATATGGGCTATAACAGTTGTATAGCAACTTGAAATGCTCCCACAAATGGCACTACAACATGTAAAAACATAATATAAGCTCTGGCGGACTTGGTTCTATGGTAGGTCTTAAAGGGTTAAATAAATATCGTCAAATAATCGAGATCTCAATTTCAGTGAAAATAATCGTGATTATCATTTTTGCCATAATCGAGCAGCCCTAAACTGTTGCCGTGTTTTTCATTCTTATGAGCTGATGCACTTCCCCTGATATTGTTGCCACATCACTGCTAGTCTCTTTCTGAAACATGATCTACGACTTATGATTGGCACAGTTTTAGGAACAACAATTCCTTCTAGGAACAGATCTTTATACTGAGTAAATATGATGAATGGAATGGTTACAAAGTTAAGTGCCCAAATGAGATCTTAACTCCTCAATATGGAACAATCTCTTGTCCTATCAGGGTACAAATACTAATTGATGTTAATGCTAATTAATGCCAAGAAAAGCGATGAGTACTCTAGCCTACAGCTTTACTATGATAACAGGGAGATATGCATCCCCAACATTCACAACACTGGAAATTGTTGTGAATCTCATGAGGCAACAACACGACTGGCTCTTAAGTTTATTGGTTCGGCTGTTGATTGATCGTTTTTTTTGGTGATCATGGGTGGGTCAACCGCCTTTATCTTTACCATTCTTACATGTAAAATAGATTTCTATTCAGGATTCTATGAGTTAATATTTAGTTTTGGTTGCTGTTATCATGCAATTGTAATAAAAGATTTTAGGATTTAGACAACTTCGAGCTAACAGTATGGTATGTCTCTTCTAGTGTCAATGGAAATTAGTTCAATTCAATTCAATTGTATTTATATTAGAGATGGCACGATACCACTTTTTTATGTCCGATACCGATACATAATATCAGAACGGTCCATCTCTAATTTATACAGCACCAAATCACAACAACAGTTGCCTCAAGATGCTTTATATTGTAAGGTAGACCCTACAATAATACATACAGAGAAAAAACCCAACAATCATATGACCCCCTATGAGCAAGCACTTTGGCAACAGTGGGAAGGAAAAACTCCCTTTTAACAGGAAGAAACCTCCGGCAGAACCAGACTCAGGGAGGGGCCCATCTGCTGCGGGTGTACAAAATAACTCAAAATGACTGCAAAGACATACAAAACAAACAGAAATGCCACAGAAATACTACAAAGAAGCTATTTGTTGAATGACAAATGAGTTTGAGTGCATTATGCATCTCTAAAATATTACAGCCTTTGAGATGCTGTCAAAGAACCACTTTCCGTCAGCATTTCTGTTGCTCTGCGACGCTGCTGGCTTTTCTTCTTTATTCCTTCATCAAAGAAATTTGCCAGCCTGTATCTGTTCACATGCCTAATTGAAGACTGCATACAAATAACACAATTCTCTTAATCATGCAAATGAGATTTTAGGTTTTTATACATATGTGGTTCTTTTCAGAACCATAGAAGAAAAACGGCACAGAATGCGAAAGGTTTAATGAATGTGCACACAGATAAGATTTAATGAGTGTAATACGAGGCTTGACTGATTGCCTGCCAACATCGCTGTGAGAAGCTAATGAATTGTTTCAGCCCTGATTATGAAATTGTGTTATTTGTGCCGTCCGTGGTCATTTGGCTCAGGCAAACAAACCCACTTAATCTCAAACATTTCAAGTCCTTAATTAAAAAAAGATGGATAGTGGCTAATCTCTGGACCATCAGCCTTCAGAATCCCACTTCTAAATTCTGGACCTGTGTCTTTTGTTTCTTTGGCTTTTGTCCTATAATTTAAATAAATTGCACAGGCTCTGGGATGGCATACTATATGTTCTGTAGGACATGGCATTTAAAATTTCTAGAAATTTGGATTTGTTCTATAAACCACTATCCCCCATCAGAATCAGTCATTAACGGGCTTTAACAGTCGACCTCAGATTAGGCTAATGGAATTTCGTTATATCACAGTTACAGCACATGGCAAAATACAGTTCATGTTAACTTAATCTTAGTGCACATGCTTCAATAATGTCAGAATAACTGCTTACAAAAGTGACTGTATTGTAAAACGGGAACACACTATTAAAGATTATATGTGTCTTTAACCATTACAGATCAAAATCTGTAGACTACCCTGACTCAGAGCAATTGTCTAATGGCCTCATAATGTTGTGCTTTCCCCTTCTTGTCATAAAAGTTGACATTGTTAGAGCAGAAAACCAATGAAGTAAAGATACAGATGAATTAAAAGATTCATATGATAAGCAGACTGACACCAGATTAATAACGGATTTAAAGGTGAAATTTTCTTACTTCTGGATTTGTGATTAATCCACTTATGCAGACCCAGCTGATATCTAGTAAACCCTCAGCTTTAGGGACGTTAAGGCGGTGAATGAATGAACTCCCCTCACCAGTTATTCCTAAAAGAGGATGCAGTAAGGCAAATGTAAAGTGAAAGTGGTTCATGCAGAACACTAGTAGAAAAAAAGACTAGTTCTGTAGTCATGAGCCTTGCTGGGAGAGGTTCTTCAGGCCACCTTACTGTCCAACTCAATTGTTTCACAGATAGAGCTTCACTTCTTCCTTGATCCCAGGGGGAAGTCTGATTTGTTTAGAGAAGCCCTCAGAAATGCTGAGCTTATTACTGCTGCAAGGATAGTGAGCTAACAGGAGGGTGGCTGGAAAGCAATGAAGACAGTGCAGATGTAGCAAACACTGCACCATCATTTAGGGATTTCCTGAAAGCATGGGATTTGGTTAAAGATGCATTACAAGGGAAGATGGTTGCATTGTGCTTTCAGGGCCATAAAAGCTTCTGATGCTTTACTGACTCTAAGCAGGTTTTCAGTCCCTGTTGTGTTCATGTGTTAAAATTATAGAAAAAAGGACAGTTTTCTTCTGAAAGAACATTTTCTTAAAGCAACGCTTAAAGGGATTTGAAGACTAGAACATTAAGTATGTTTGTGCTTCAGGACCTTAAAGAATGCTACCTGAATAGCCTCCAGTGCTAAATCATCTTCCAGGCACTCATGGCTTGGGATTCATCTGACAGATGTAACCTCAGCTACATCGGCACACTGTTAGTCAGTGCCCGGATCCCCAAGTTTTAATTGGCAGAAAACAATTACATAACGACGGATACAACCATATGACAGTGCCCCACGGCTTGAGGCAAAAAGCCTCGATGAACAAAGCAAGTTAATAACCAGTCTCTTGATACCTGTTATCGCTAACTGCTGTTTCAGGATTGACCTGAAACCTAAAGTTTTGATTTCTGCAGTTTTGTTCAGACCATAGACAAAGAATGTGAAAGGTCTCCAACTGTTAGAAAAAACAGAGGCTGGACAGTCAACATTATTTCGACCGCGTGCAATGAACTTGTGGTCTCACTGAAACGGTTGCTTCGAAGACCGGAAACATGTTTGTGTCAACTTGCGGTCAGTTGCTTTGTGTGTTAAATGTTGATAAAGTGGCAATGGGGACAAGTTGGCAATTGCAATGTTATGCAACGACTGTGATAACTCAGCAAAGCTCATAGATTTGAAACAGAAAATGAGAAATTTTTTCACAGATCTACAAAATAGTTGTTGTGGTTGTAAAATGACATTTGGCAACCTTTCTTTTAATATAGGTATGTTATCAGAGTACAAGCAGCTGGCAACCAGGTGAATCATGCTGCCTATTGCAGAGATAGTTGTGCTCACTGGTGCGAGCTGACTAAGACTGTATGCAATGCGGTGGCAGTCTGTCTGCATTTAGAAATCAGACAGTTATTCACAAATCCTCACCAGCCTGTCTTAGACGCAATCGCCTTGCAATCGAAAGTGGTTACCAAGAGGTTGAGGGTCTCGCATGCCTAACCTTACCACAACTATTTGTGAAAATGTGAAAATAATTGGATTTTTCTTAGTCACAAGGAGGTCGCCATCCTACTCCTCCTCTTGGGTGACTGAGCGAGAGGGAGGTGATCCACATACTTGATTGGCACGTATGCTTTCGTCAGAGTTACATTTAGTTATCAAAGCACTTTTCCTCATCACTGACAACAACAGATGTTACGACAGCATCCAGTGAGTTGAAGTTTCAGAGCTGACTTGTTTCCCCTTTCCTAGCAGTTAGCTATGAATATGCTCACTTCTGTGCCTTCTTCTCTTCGAGCCACAGTTATTTCTTTCTCTGTGAAGTGCTGAGATGGTGAAAAGTGTCTAAAAGTTATCAGCTGACAATTAAATGAAAAGGAGCTCTTACAAGAAGAGACTTGGTAAAAAAATTCTCTCTCCCCCTCCCAACCGACATTACACCTCCTCGATGATACAGCAGGGAGCCTCCAGATTTTAATATCTCTCAGACACTTGTAAATGTGTTCTGTGAAATCCTACGAGGCGCCGCTTTTCTGGGTTACTGAACTCACCCTCTCATTTTGCCTTTTCATATCTCTTTCTTTTTCTTCCCGCAGCCCACCAGCCCCAAATTTGGAAAGGCAGATTCCTATGAAAAGCTGGAGAAACTGGGAGAGGGTTCATATGCTACAGTTTACAAAGGAAAGAGCAAGTAAGTAGCGTGGAATCACTGTCTAATCCAGTTACTCTTCTTTATAGTTGCTAGAAATCACTCATGGATGCAGCGAATATTACATTTAATTATACGAGAGCATTGCTGTGTGGGAATGAAATAATTCAATAGGTTTTATGTAAATAATATTTCTTGTCTGCAAAGCTGTGCACCTCACAAATGCAATGTAATTTCCTTTATTTTAATCACTATAGGATGAATGTATTTATGCCATGATTCAATAGTCTTCGTTCACATTTCATGGTTTGCCGCTTTGCTTGCAAGTTTTGCTAATTAAATTCTTGAAAATGTACAAAACTCCAAAGACTCTAATCTTCTCAGTAATGATGTTATTTGGCGTCACTCTTAAACTACAACAGCTTTGATTGGTGAGCTTCATTCAGTTGTAATCCCTTCGCCTTGTACCCGCGTCTCACTCCACTGCCGCCAAATTACATTTCTCTGGCTTAAATATCCTCGCTGTTCTCTGGCTTCACTCATTTTAAGAGTTTTCCTTTATTGTCGCAAAAAAAGAAACTCGATCAGTTTAGTATACATTGTGTGTGCTTCATGTTGCTGCCAGGGTGAATGGAAAACTAGTGGCTTTGAAGGTGATTCGACTACAAGAAGAAGAAGGAACACCCTTCACAGCCATAAGGGAAGGTAAGACGTTTACGTGCATAGAGGCACAGATACCATATTTTTCTTTCTATATTAATAGTTTCACTTTCTGTCTTACATAAGCTACTTTAATATCACTACGAAAACAGCTCAATATCTCAGTTCAGCCCAGAACTGCAAGTGGTAAGGGCAAGGCCGTGTCCTCCTATACCTCAACAGTCATAAACTGTAAATATCATGAAATAGGGAGTTTAAAACTCCAGTCAATGTTAACTTTCCCTACCTGATCAGAAACCCTTTAAACTGTCTGTGTGGAACTAAAGAAAGCAGATGAGTTTAAATACCTGGGGACAGTCATCCAAAGCAATGGACAGGGAGCATATGGAAGAGGGCCTGGAGAAGTGGCGGCATTGTCTGGAGAGAAGAATAATAAAAGTCAGTAGAAGCAAAACATTTGAATGAGAGAGCGAGACCGGTGTGTGGTCACCCATCTGAAGCAATGGACAGTGCACAAGACAGGTGAAGGCTAAGATGGTTTGGACATTTACAGAGGAGAGAGAGTGGATATGCTGGGCAATGGAGGTTAAAGATGGACCTACCAAAAAAGAACCAAAGATGGAGACTACAGAGGAGATTCATGGGCGTGGTGAACAAAGACATGCAGACAGCTGATTTGGTTACTGATCCAGTCTGGTGGGAGCAAAAAAAATGCTACTACCATTTGGACATCTCTTAGTCCTCTAATAAGAAGAAATCTGTTCAGTGGATCAAGGCTAATTTGTACTTTTCAGCATTCACTCCTAAAACGTATTTCAGTGTAAGGATCATGTGTTTGGTGGATCTCTGGTGCTTGGGGGAGTGAGCTCTGCTTGAACAGGACTGGAGATGGGATGTCGGTTCTTAGCTGAACCAAGACATTGGAAAAACTCAAAGTTCGCTATTAGCTAACAGGTATATCATGTGAATTGTCTTGTTACAATATGAAGTGCTTAACTTACAGCTTGTAGGGTTTAAAATGATAAACTTTGTCCTGTATGTATAGAAGTTCAGAGCTCGTCCTTGCTTGGCTTGGTTTGTCCTGTCACTTCGTTTTACAGACTCCACTGAAAGAAGATACAGTCACCTCCACGGGAGGAACTGGTATTTAAATTTAGATGAGAACGTGATGCTGTCTGTTTGATCTGCTTATGATCCAGGTCTGATAAAGTAAGAGCTAGACTCCTCACAGACACAGTTAAAACTCTCCCTATGAGAAGATCAGAAAGGTAATTTGAAATTGAACTAATTCAGCAATTACTGAGCAGTGAGCTTAGAGCACAGATATGTGAGCGGCATTACAGACTGCTGCTGAATAAAGTAATGCACACAGAGTATAAGACAGCTGTGAGTGTGTGTTCGTGCAAAAGTCGACACACTCGAGCCATTACCACCGATGTGTGTGTGAGCAGGGAGAGAGGGGGTTGGATCTTCAAACTGGTGACAGGATCTTTGAGGTATCAGACTATAGCTTTAACTTCCTGCTGAGAGGAGCCTTGCCTTTGATCTGCTTATGTGATTTTGTGTTTTTTACCTTCAGGTACTCATACAGAATGAATATATTGATGAGACCTTATCACTTACTGCCTCTCAGAGGTTCTGTCTGTCCCCTGTGTCCTTGGAACAGAACTTTTTGTCTGCTAAATGAATCAGTTTGTCTGAAAATTCCATTTATGGTATATAATAAAAATGAAATACTTTAAATTCAACTAAAATACAATGATATTTTAACTTAAAGAGTATATAAAGGACAGCATACAGTCATCAACTCTGCTGACCTACCTAGCTAGCTTTAGCAGGAAGCACGCTGTTATTTTTTCCAATTTAACATAAACTGACAACATGAGCTTTCCCCCTTATTTATATGGAAGGGAATACTAAATGACCAAAATGTGAGCTCCTCAGAATTTGTTGTGCATTTCAAGGTGATAAGTAAAATTAAAAAAAAAAATTAAGAACAGCTTAAACGTAGCATTAGTTTTAGCTAGCTCTGGCTAGCTTAGAAGCTAACATTCCTAGAGTGATATAGCGCACTGATTTAAGGTAGAATATTATCTCTTTAATGTGTAGTTAGCATTTTTTTCCTTTTAGAACTAGTCCTATACTGACAAAAGTTGGGGTAATTTGCATGCGGAGAAAATTTGTCACTTGTTCCAGTTGGGTTGAATTTCTTGTATTAGCCCCTTTCATTACTTAGTGCTTCCAGTGGCTACAGGCCAAGCAGTTTTGTGGTGATAATCTAATGCCAGCTTTTATGCAAAAGCTCTAATTTGATGGAACTGCTTTTAGATTGAAAACCAGCATTGGTGGAAAAAAGTAAATTAGAAGCTCGTAGAAGTCGTTTGCTGTGTCTGAGATTTTTTGTAAGGTAGTTCAATCTGAAATCAGAATATCTCGTATTAAATGTTAAAAAGTAAACTTGTTCTTTTTGTTACTAAATTAACTTGACTGTGATGTCAAAGCTATAAAATGTCCCCACCAAAAACTGAAAATGTGTCGTGTATTATTTGCACAATGCTCACCGTGCTCTATTCAAGCTGTGACTTCGATCAAGTAATGTAAATGTGCTCATCATACCCAGCCTCCCAAGTAAGACTCTTTAAGCTTCGCCGCTGTAACGATTTGATCATCTTCCCAGCATATCTCCCTCCTAATTAACAATAAATCTTACGTCATGAACATGTTGACAAATGAGTGTGAGAACTTTGAGTAGTAAATCCACCCCGTGTTTTCTCTTTGTGTTTTAATCTTTTCCTGATCCCCTGTATGTGATGAGAAATTCTAATAATGCAGCTAATGAAAGCATAACACAGTTCCCTGGTATCAACTCTCTGCCTCTTTCTGTTCGGTTTTGTTTCTGCAGCATCTCTTCTGAAAGGCCTGAAGCATGCTAACATTGTCCTCCTTCATGACATCATCCACACCAAGGAAACCCTAACTCTGGTTTTTGAATATGTGGTGAGTCTGCACACTGAGATCACCCATTTGGGCTCTTTACGGGGGGGCTGTGGAGGTTTAAAATTAGATCAAGAATCTGTTTTTAGCATTCAAAAGAAAACATTTTCAAAGAACAGAGGTCAGCACTTATGTGTTTCTTTAGTTTGATTGATTTGATCCCAGTACATCCTTGCTGATTGAGTTTCAGTTTTTAATACTCTCCCGCTAGAAACATGAGCTGTAGATATTTTGATTGGCATACTCTTAGTTTTAGGGCACTTGAGGAATGTTAAAGCAGCTAGGGCTTTTTCCGTTCTTTGCTCCATAGGATGGCAGCCAGGTCCACCACAGCCTGGTCTGTCTGTGCCTGCAACAGGAAGCCAAGCGGGCATTTTATTGGAAGGTCATGGTTTTAGCATGTTTCCACAACTGTCCTGTCAAATACTGCGGGCACAAATAACAGAAATAATATTCTGTTGATGCATTTATGGCCAGTGGAAATGCTCTGACTCGGCAACACTGTTAAAGCCAAGTAAAGGAAGGTTACTCACCAGAAACCTCTGGAACAGCACAGTTTACCAAATGATGATCATTAGATTAGCCGAAACAAACTGACTTACCCACAAAAAAAGCAACAGCATTAAGTATCTATTAATGATGGCACATGCCAAGACAAATATTTGCTGGTGTGACAGTCGTTTGTGGTCTTTATCTTTAAATGGGCAGGTGAAATAATATCTGAGCTGGAGCATTTCCAGGGTCGTGAGGGCAATCTACTTAAGATATTTTTGTTTGTTTGGAGAGTGAAAGACAAATCGTGACAGAGTGATGTCTTGTCGAGCCAACATCAGATACTGGTGGGACAAACCTGTTTTGCCAAAACCATGAGTAACAGTGTAGACAGGGCAGAACAAATGTGTGCATCTAACTTTACTGCACCAGGAGATTACCCTATTTTTCCCTATTTATAAAAACCTTTTAAAGAATTTAATTTGTTCTGATAAGATCTCGTCTCCTATTTTTCATCTCATTTTAATTTGTTGATGAAAGTTTTATTTCATTTTATCCAAGTTTTTGTCCTTGTGCTTCAGGGTTAGGTTTTTTTTATTTTTTAGGGTTTTTTAGTTTTTGCCTTGTTTTCATCATAAAAAAAACATGTTGACAAAAACATTGGCAAAAATTATTGGTCCACAAAATTCACACTGGGTTCCAGCCACAATCTCATGCTGAGTAATACTGGTACTTCTAGTGGACTGGATACTTAGGAGGTAAAATATATGTCAGTGATCATTTTTCCAAATATGGATAACTGTAGTCAACAAAAAACTGATATTTTTCTTGTACTTATTGGCATGGCTTCGTTCTAGCGACATCAAGACCCCGTCGCAGCAAAGAGACTTTAGTTGTGACGGGGTCAGTGTCACTGATAGTGTCACAAGACTTCATTGACAACATATTGCAGACATTTTCATATATGAGAGAGGCAAACGTCCAAACGCGTGTCAGCCATCAGCTGATGCAAGATTGTTTTGAGAAAAGCTTATCTGCCAGAATTCCGGCTGACCTCAATTACATCACCTACACCAACCGTTTAGTGTTTAGTTGAGAAGCAACCACACTGCCAGGAGAAGTAAAAGAAGCAGACATGACAACCTCCTTATAAGTATGTTAAACTGAAACTAGCTACATACTTGTAAGGATTGGTGACCACATCTGTCACAGTTACAGGATTATTCCACTGACAGTATTGTTTCATCCAACTGAACCGACTGGACTTCTGCTGCCTGTCCAAACAAGTTCAAAGAATAGTATTCAAATGTTGTTCAGCAAGGGCCAAAATAACTTGATTAGGACAGTTTTCTAATTAATAAGGAAAGACTCCAGTGTCTACAGAGGGAATAGAGTAGGAGTGTACTACAAGGATAAAAAGTTTTCAACGCAGTTTTGGACAGATCTGAACCCAGGTTGTTCAGAACAGTCTCATCTTGTCTTACCCTTTACTGTGCACCAACTGACAGCAGCTTCTGATGGGCTCATTTATATTCATGCTGCGTGAGGCCAGATCGCTCAACCAGCTTACTCAGCTTTCCTTCTCTACTACATTTATTAGACTGGGGATGGTGGAATGCCCCCTGTTGGTAGATTTGACACATGTCAAAAGGTTTGGCTTCTGAATCGAGGATGGAGCCCAGCGGGTTGTGTTTAAATGAAGAATGAGAAAAAAGTTCAGTTTGCCTTTAAAGGTGAAACAGGGACGTCTCATCCTAAGTGGTTATGCACACTTTTCACTAATACAGGACATCTTTCAATCATGATGCCACACAGTCCTTTAACAGGGAGGGGTTACCCTGGTTTCCCTGTAGCCAGTGGTTATTTATTTGACTGGGATGCTAAATTGTGTTGATGTTGATATATCATCTTGTGTTCAGTGCTCTAATAGCTTGAGCTTCCCCAAAAATCCATTCGTTGTTCTCCCCTCAAAGCTAATGGTGAATGACAGGATGCAGGGGAAATGCACAGAGAGAGAGGACAGACAACTGACATGAAAAGCAATGACAAATATGCTGTGTGTGTGTGCTGAGGCGTCTTTGTGAATTATTCAGCAGAGGAGGTTCTGTGGTGTGGCCAGCAGTAGGGGACTGTAAATATTAGTGTGGTTTCATAGTCACTGCCTCCATCCACAAATCTGTTCTGAAAGCACAGAGGTGAAGGGCAGACCAAGGCTGGGTGCATGTCTGATTTTCTGATAAGAATATCAATTCAGCTCATACGATAAACTCTGGCATAAAATGGGCCACATTTCTTCTTCCTGGGGACGTACGCTAAAGTAGTGTGTGGACCAAGAACAGCATCTGCTATGAACTTGATTGGACCAATCAGAATTTACAGGCACACAAAAAAATGGCAGATAGCAAAAATGTACATAACTTAGACCCAAACACAGAGTCCTGTTTTAGAGCCACCCATTGTTTCTTCATATTTTTCTAGTCAAACATGCAAACATATATTCATTCAGTTTCAATTTTACTTCATTTATAAAGCGTTAAATTGCAACAACAGGAACCTGAAGACAATATTGAACAACCCCAACAATTAGACAACCACCTATGAGCAAGCACTTTGGCAAAAGTGGGAAGGAAAAGCTTCCTTTTAACAGGAAGAAACCTCCAGCAGAACCGGGTTTAGGGAGGGGCGGCCATGTGCCGTGACTAGTCGGGGTAAGGGGAGCGAGACAGGACAAAGACATGTACATGGAAATATAGCTCATTACAATTCTATGTAATGTGATGACCTTCATACGTCAACATTCCTGGACTCTCTTAGACAAGCTCTCCTGTAATTTTTTTAAGTGGTCTTCAGGAATAGTTTTCCAGGCTTCTTGAAGTTCTTCTGTGGATGTTCTTCTACTTTATTAATTTGGATGTGATTCCAGTCCATGACTCATAGTGTTCCACGGTAGGTTTTTCTATCCAGGTCTGTTATTACTTCCCTGCTGTGTGTTTGGGATTATTGCCATGCTGAAAAATGAAGCATTTGACAATCATAATATTTATTGATATTACTGGATGTTGGATTAATTTGACAGCACTTTACTGCGTTCAAAATTCCATCCATTTTGACAAGAATTTTGACATTTCAACCAGTAGCCCCACTGGTTAAAATGCACCCAAACCATAACGGAGCCTCCAGCATGTTTGAAATATTTCTGTAGATATTCACAGTTGTGCCTCTGAAATTTTGACTCTGAAAATAAAATGGTTGAGCTGTAAACGAGTATAATATGGCATTCAGTGACAGTGGCTGGTCTCTAGCCACATGCATGGCTGCCCCTCCCTATGTCCAATTTCGCTGCAGGTCAACTGCAAGTGACAAGTAAAGGCTTCGATCAATTCATCGTTTTATGTATGTACATTTTACACTGTGATTGATTGATGTCTTTCTCAATGACTGTATTCAAGATGGTGGGTCAACATGGTGGCGCCCATGAAACGGCGCCTGCTCCCATGTATTCTTAATGGATTACTCCAAAAGTTTTTGACAGTGCATCCATTTTTTGGAGTTACATGAATCAATATATATTTAAGAGTTCAGTTTCCTTTTTTCTATCAAATAACCCAAAAAATGACTGTAAGGAAAAAATATGATGATTACGTGATATCCAAGATGCCCATATATTGTGTTAGACTACCTAACTTCTAGCATTTAACATTCCTTTATACTGCTTTGTACAATAAAATCACAGTAGCATCAAGTTGGTCCCAATTTCTAGAGCTGTTTTTGCTCCAAAGCATTTGCATATGCTATGGTGTACTTGGTGGTGACCACTTTAGATGATCTTTAAGGAATCTTACGTGCTATATAAATAAATTGCTTGCTTTCTTACTTACCTTTAAAACCTTCACACTAACACTGGGATGTTCTTGCCTTTGTCCTCACCCAGCACACAGACCTGTGTCAGTATATGGACAAACACCCTGGAGGACTGCATCCAGACAACGTCAAGGTACAGTATGAAGGATTATGCTGCTCACAATGACCTTGTTGTTTCTTAAAGCCAGCAGTGTGTTCCTTACATATAAAGAAATGATATTCTGATCCACCGTGAGCAGATAACTGGAAACAGGCAGCTGTTTAACTTTGAAACAAAGAGTCTAGTGTGGTGGTTACTACTGACTGGGGTTGGAACATCTTGGTTGATGGGAAGAAAAATCTGTGGGACTGTGACGCGATTCAGTTAGGAAAAGAAAAAGTATGTTGTTGTTTTTTCCTTTTCCTCATCATTGAAGAATTTTTAGATTTCAGATGGTAGGAAATGTGGAGCCTTTGCCCCTTTAGTAGACAGCTTACAGGCTACCAGTTTGCCAGCACAGTCAGCAGGCCACAGGTGACACCTGTCAGCTTACCAGATTCAGCTGAAGAAGGCGCTGATTAAATCCAGCTGAGCGTCAGGTGAGTGGGACAAGGAAATCTGGACCGGCGTTAAGATTATCCCTCCAATCACTGACAGAAACTAAAATGTGTTTTTGATAGTTAAGTCAAAACTTGTGTTTTGTAATGCCCTTTCCTATTTTTCTTCAGAGTTTCATAGAAACATTTCAATGTGCTGTCAGATTGTAGAACTGTGTTTATATTTTTATGTGAAACACTTTAATATACAGACGACATTGACATAATTTGTCACCGTCACTTAGTGCACATATCAGATGAAACCTTATCCAAAGCTGACAGTTAAATAGCAACCTTTAACCAAATCCACAATTAAGTAGTTCAATATCCAACCTGGTTTACTCATGATTGTGACTGAAGCTGACATATTGTGAAACTGTAATGGTGAAGCTGCCGATATTACTCCTGTGGAAGCGTCTGTACAGACTCACAGGTTCCTGTTTGTAGGAGGGCAGTGCTAACACAAACAAGCAGGTAGAGTGAGCGATGATGGAGTGAATGAGGCCATGTGTTGGTGGGATGTTGGGAGGTTCCATCATGCAGTGAGGTGATAGTTCAGGCTACATTTGTTATGTAACAGCTCGTACCTTTTTTGACACTAAGGATTTACATAAGTAATATGTGTTTCTGCTGCTGACAGCAGCTACATGTTTAGTATGGGATTATTCCAAGAGAGCAGAGTGAGGTGTTTCTTAAATCCTTTTGATTTCAGTTCCTTTGTGGCACAACTCCTGAGTCGTCTGTTCTAATGAACTGAGCCTGTGCAGTGGCAATAGAGGCAGCATGAAAAACACTTGTTTTAATGATCCGTCACAGTACACTGGCATGTCCTGTTTTAATATAGCGTGTGATGTCAACTTAAAATATCCTTCACTTGTCACTGTGTGTTAATCTCTACACTTGATGAGATGTAATCTACATCACATAGAGTGCAGCCTAGTGGCAGTTAATGGCAGCTCACTGCAGAGCTATTTTTAAGGATTCACCATCCATCCAGTTTCTGCTGCTTATCTGAGTCCAGGGTATGGAAGCAGCAACCTAAGCAGAGTTTCCAGACCAGCTTTTCTGGGAGGA
Source organism: Pundamilia nyererei (assembly GCF_000239375.1). NCBI lineage: Eukaryota > Metazoa > Chordata > Actinopteri > Cichliformes > Cichlidae > Pundamilia > Pundamilia nyererei. Next base: position 1,034,524 of record NW_005187565.1, read on the forward strand.
CACAGGAAGGTTCCCAAGCCAGCCAATAGAAAAGCCAAGAGAGAGCATCGTCACAGTTGGGTATACCTGAAACACCTCACTTAGGAGGCACCGAGAAATTTTCCCCATAAAAACTGTGAACAGAACGGGAGGGTTGGTGGAGTCCAACACCGACTGGGAACAAGCCCAACTTATTGCTGGTATTGTGAACCAAGTTCTTGCTAGTAATATACAGAGATACAATAGCCTGCTAAAAACAGGCCAGATACCCCATACTCCCAAAGGTTAGGGTTTGGATAAGTATGTAACATGCATCCAGTGGTATACATAGGGATTGTTGAATGCCTTCTCCAAGTCCACAAAAAATGTACACTGGTTTGGCAAACCATGCACCCTTAAATAGCTCCAAAACAATAAAGAGCTGGTCCAGTGTTCTACAACAAGGACAAACACCAGAGGGTTTCTCCTGAATCCAAGGTTAGACCAATGTATGGCCTTTCCTCTTCAGTACACTAGAGTGTCCAAGGAAGGCCGAGGAGTGTGATTCTCTTAAAGTTGGTAAACAGTCTTTGGAGCACCCTGCTTAAATGTTTGCCAGTTCAAGACCATGACTCCCAGCTTCCAGGTAATGCAGCATAATTGATGGTCCTGGAAATGTGTCCATTGTTTCTGTATGATGGAGAAGCCTTTCCTTCCATCCCAGACATCCCTCTGCATCAAGGTGGGCAGGAAACTGCTTCTCTGTCCTCTGTCATCTGATGGTTTTCCAGAATCACCCAGAAGCTGACTGAAAGTCAAATTTCTCAAACTTTTGCTTTCTTCACTCCACTTGACCTGCTAGATGTCATCGGACTCCTAGCTCAGTAGGATGCGTACTTCAGCTGGACAGTTCCCTTCTGGCGTCTGGTGTATTTGCTTTTGAGGTTGCTGCCACTGCAAGCATCAAACACCTTAAATTCAACTGGCCACCAGATTAACTGCTGTTTGTTCCGTTTCTGCTTCATTATTCAGGACGCATCTACTTCCTTACTATGCTAACAAGTGTCTACCACCACTAACTATGCTGTGCAGAGTATGACAGTGCAGCAACACAACACAACGTTTCCCTCTTTGCTGGTTGGCTCCTTGGTGGCCATCTTTGCTGTGAATGCTAATGCCTAGACCTCTTGTAATGGCAGCAGTAGTTAAACAAGCTGGTGGGAAAACACATAATAGGCAGGAGGAAGACAAGCCTAGCATAATATGATGACCATCAAGAGACTGTGCTGAGTGCATGCGTGTTTGATGGAGGTGCATTAGTGCAATTTCTTACACTCATTGACTCACCATTCTTTGAGACATTATTTTATTACCACACTTAATTACAGAAAACATATCTGAGTTGTTCTTTTACTCTGTTTGCCTTCAGGATCTCTGCTGCCTGCTCAGTGATCAGTAACAGGAAATGTGCATTTCTGCCTTTAGGTTTATATTAAGCTAAAGCGTGTGTTACGACCCGGCTCGAAATGACCGTAACAAGAGCGGGGTGTCCCGTGACTTCCCACGCCCAAACAGACACAGACACAGCCACAGCATCGGACTTTTAACAATAGTTTATTGACAACAATGGCACTCACGGTAGTGGGAGTGTATAATTTCGGGGTGAGCTAAGGCCAACACAACAAACAAAGCTCAACCTAGGCTTCGGTTCCCCTCTGACCTGTTTAAGGAAAAGAAAAGAAAGAAATAACACAGTCTGACCTCCCTGGTCTAAAAACACAGGAGAAAAGAAGGCTTCCCAAAATAATCGGCAGCTCACCCCTACTTGCTCCGCACTTCACACACATGGCCAACGTTTTAACCAAATAGCTATTGCTACGACTGCTCCGTCTGCACCTGAGGCAAGTGCACAGGAAGTCTGCCACACCCCCCGCACCGCAGCTCTTCAGTCGCCCTTTTATAGTTCACGTCCACAGCAGGAACCAGTTACATCAGGCCGTTCCTTAGGTCCACCAATCACAGCCGAGCCCCTGCACAGGTGAATTTGCATACACACATTAAGAAACAAATAACCCACCAACACACGCACGTAACAGCGTGTCTCTTATAAAAACATCAAAACTGATGTTCTTTGATATTTTTTTAACATCAAATATCAAAGCAGTTGTTCTGTTTGGGGGTAGACCTTTATTACACCACAATCTTTTAACTGACCGTAGGTGTCCATAATTTCATAATCTGAAAAGGGGGGAAAGATTTGGTAAAGAGACATTTTAAAAACAATGTGTGAACTTACTTAATTGTATTCACCTGTTACGTTTCGGTGTTGTCAGTGTTTTGTTTTTCCGTGACTGTCATGTATTTCCTGCTTTACTTTGAAAGTCTGTGTCATCTTAGTGTGTTCCGTTTACGTTTCCTTGTCTCGTCAGGTCTAATTTGCCCCAGCTGTGTTTCCCTCCTGTGGTCCATTCCCTGATTGCTCCTTCTATGTATTTAAGCCCTGTGTGTCAGTTGGTCATGGTCGCGATCTTCCCCCCGTGTTGTAAATAGTTTGGTGTTTGTTGTAAATAAATCGTCTGTTGTAAATAGCTGTGAATGGGTTTTGTCACTACTTTCGTTTTGGGATTTTGGTGGAGAGCCTTAGTGTTTTTCGTCGTGGTTTTTTTTTCCTTATCCTTGTTTTTCTACGTTGCACCCCGGTTGCCTAGGCCGGGGTGTAACATCACCTTATAAGCAGTTTATAGTTGTTGAAAAGTTGTCGCTTTAAATAAATTCTGTTTTCTCAGAATTCTGGAAAAGAAAAAGAAAAGACGTGCCTACTTTTTTTTTTTCGGTGGCCCTAATCCTGAGAGAGTTGATCACTACATTATCACCTAATGCTTGCAAACTTGGTTAGCAGGCTGCTAAGTGTATGGGTGCAATAGACACACATGATTGGTAATCAGTGCGAAGTAGCAGACAAATAAAACTGGATGGCCTCTACCACACAGCGGGAGACACTTCGGGTATGGGTAATACATCGCAGACAGCTATGTCTGCTGCCTATGTTAGCATACCTGCTAACCCAAGCAGCTCCCTAAATGTAAGCCTAGGCAGTATCTAAATGAACGAGTTATAACATGACTTCACCCACTGTACAGCTGTGAAAGGGGAAACTATCCATAGAGGCCAAAGCCATTTTTCTGTACCAGGCTGTAGTTGACCTTTTTAACTTTGAAGTATATTGAAATTGAGTTGCTTTTGGAGCCAGTGCCAGATGGCCACCTCAGGATCTGCAGGTTTTCTAACTCTTGAATGTTGTGGTTACTGCTTGTCTTGCTCATATGGAACCGGCACATGTGTATTTGGCTACGTCCACACGTACACGGGTATTTTTGAAAACGGAGATTTTCCGTTTTTGTTTTAAAAAATAATCCCGTCCACACGTAAACGCAGAAATGAAGGAAAACGCTGCTAGGAACATGCCAAAGCAACAGGTGGCGATATATTCCTAACCGTGTAGAAATGTTGACCAATCAGAAGTCTAGAAGCCTCGGCGGGAAATAGTAAACAAAGATGGGGCATAGAAGCAGAACCGAGTCGTATGTGTGGAGGGACAGTAACTGTGTGTATATGTAAGCATTTAAACACTGCAGAGAGTAGAATTAACAGTAACAGTATTGTAGAAATGCATTTCACCGAAACAATAACGTGGCGCACACCTTTGATGCTGCGTTTTCTCCGTTTACCTCGTCCACACAGCCAAAAAGTTTCAAAAATATCCACCCTGGCAGGCGTTTTTAGAAATCTCAGTTTTCAGTGAACGCCGTTTACGTGTGGACGAAAGGTGCAAACGCATAGAAAAATCTGCGTTTTCAAAAATACCCGGGTACGTGTGGACATAGCCTTAGAAACTTGTAAGAAACTACCAAAGATATTATACTTTTTAGTGACAGAGTCTGAATCATTAGAGCTAATATGTTTAGAAGAAGCTCAGTAGGCGAACACTGACCTGACCACCAGCACCATAAAGACAGCTAATGTCTGTTATTAGGGTGTTTCCTGATTGACTGTGAGAAAGTGCAGTCACTCAGATATCCTCCTATTTACTAATCAGCAGCATGAAAGCTATTACTGCCTATGTTGGTGCTAGATCAAATTAACATTTAGAGACATGCACTCAGACACTCACTGCTGATGTAATTAGTGGTCAAGAATCATCAAGCTCTGTGTGTGAGAGAGAGTGTGTGTGCATGTGTGCGAAACTGTACTCAGGTTTATGCTTGAACTGGATGATCTGGTGTAAAATTCATCTTATTCTGCAGCACCATTAACTCTTCTCGCCCCATGTGCTCGACTGCAGTTTATAAGCAGTGATGGTGTTATTGCACACAAGTAAATATGACCTCATCCAGGCTGCTGCTCAAGTGCTCTTCTTATTAGATTGTACGCTTGTCAGCTGAAGGGCTGTGACTCAGTGACATCTTCATAGATCAATGGGAAACTGACACCCACAAGCTAAATATCAGCAGCATTTGCTCTTATAATTGCATTACAACGGAAGCGCCTGATAGCACTTTCATCATCAGTGCCGTGTCAATATCAAGGACAGGTGATCTCTGCAATATTCTGACACTAAGTGTTGGAAAAGCTCATCATCAGACTGCAGCTCTTTATGGTACAGCTCATGTATTTTTGATTAATCTGAAGCTTTAATAATATTCAGAAAGTAGGCTGGTATTCAGCAGCAAATTGCCAAATTTCTGTCAGAAATGTGAATTATTCAGGTGCAGATTGTCAAGAAATATTTTATTCAAAGTATGTAATATTAGAGTTTTCACTGCTGAATTTAATCCTGACTATGTGGGCATATCTACAAAAGGATTAGGTGAGTCAGTGCTAGAAGCTGAAGAAGTTTTACTGTCATGTTCCCAACTGATGTATTCTTGTGTTTGATTGTAGCAGTTTTGGAGTAATCTGGCTGACTAACTGATAAAAAGTCATCACTTTTAGTTCAGTCTGGTACCAAATCACACCATCTCACGGATCAGGACACAGCAAAGACAAACCCAACAGTTCCCACTGTGAGTAAACACTTGGTGACAGTGGGGAGAAAAAACTCAGCTTTCACAGGAACACACCTCAGACAGGACCAGGAACCCACGCAGTCCATCTGCTGGGACCAGTTGGGGTGATAGGAGAGCTGGGAAACTGAGATCTCGACATAGTTTGAGCCACACTTGATATTGCAGATTATGGCAAATGAACATTTTCAGATAGGATCCAGTTTAAAGTAGCATCAGTGCTTTACTTTGGTGTAGCTCCATTAGAATTCAGTACAATAGTGTTACCTACTGAATATTTTATGGAAACCGTGTACTCCACCCCTTCTACTAAGCACGTGTCAGACTGCTGAACACGTCATAGACACTTCAGCTTCACTACTGGAACTTTAACATTATGCACTCCATACTGTACAGTAATGCCACTGTTTTGCACATGTTTATTTTATATTTTTTATTTATTGTTTACTCTATTTAATTTGTAAAATATGTACACACACACACACACACACACGTAGAAAATATTTAGTATACACATCCAGAAATGCATATACTATTATATATTGTACATATATTTATTAGTTTCAGATGTAGCCATTCTTGTATTTTGCTTGTTTACATTCTTGTATTTTGCACAACTCTGTTGCTTGTGAAGCTCGCACACAAGAATTTCACTCACATGTGCTGTACCAATGTACCTGCACATGTGATGTGACAATAAAAGTGATTTGATTTGATTTGATTTGTATGTGTAGAAGTTCCCAGATTTTGTGGTTTCAGCAGAGATGCTCGACAAGCAATGAACAAATTCAAGCACTTCCGAAAAAAAACCCCTTCAAGTGGCAAGAAAGATGCCGTGTCTGTGGCTTTCTGAGGTCTTTGTAGTAGGACGTAACTACACATATATTTACACACAGGCCCCTGTAGTACAAAACGGCGAATTAAAACACAACCAAGCACGACTCATTACTGGGACTTTATGGTCCTTTGTGGCCGGGACTACAGAGCAGGTTGATGCTACCGCCTGAATCAGCCCATTAAAGACAACCATGTACTGATGCTTAGTGGAAAAGATAAGGGCTCTTTCTTTGCCTGCTGGCAGATGGTAGCATCCTTTCACTCCATTTAACACTCCTTCATTTTATCTCTCCCTCACTGATTTCATCACTTTTACTCATTTCAGCAAAACAATGCTTTGGGGCTTTGGCAGTGAATCTAAAGGTTAGTGTTCTGAGTCACTTTGGAGTGTGTGATCTATGGTCTGAGCTTGTGTCTTTGAACATTTCTCTGAGCCAAAACACACCAAGGTTCCTGATGTTTTCTGCGTCTCGTTTTGTCAGTAGGTTGTTCAAAAATACCCAAACAGCAAAAAAATAAAAATAGAGACCTGTTTGTTTGTTTTGTTATCTGACTGACGAGGCAGAAGTTTGATGTCGTTAGCAGCAGATGGTGCTAAGGCATGCTTAATGGTTGGATGGATGTAAATTTGAGATAAGAAGGAGTTTCACACTGGTAGAAAGTGTTCGCTTCTTTTAACACTCCCTTGTTCTCTGGCTGTAAAGTCCAAGTCGTGCATCATTGTTACCAGACTGAAAACTTTATGTCGATGATAAGCAAGTAAAATTGTGGTGCACTGTTGTAGTGTTGCACCAGTCACCAACTTTGTTTCACTGGTACGGGAGTAAAAATGAGATTGTTTATGAAAATTTCACTGGCCCAAGTACTCAGCCTACTCACAGTTTATTTACTCATTTATGTTTGCTATTTAGAATGAATATCATTCACTGATTTGTTGACTGTACTGTTGAAGCCTCGAGACTGGCATGTTAGCAAACCACAATCAATTAGGGGAGAGGGAGGGAGTCATCGGCTAATCCCAGTGGTGGCTAGCTAGTTTGGGTACCAGTGCACATGTAATGTAATGCTATTTGGGGAATTAAAAACAAATCTTCACCTTTAACTTGAACCTAAACATAAACTCATGCTGTAAAGTTGGGGATTTACCCATATGTGGAACTTTCTGTTTTTGCACTTGCTCTTTGTTTGCATTTCTTTAGGTGCAGACGCTGACAGCTTGCCAAGCACTAATCTAACCTAATAACCAATCACCTGCATACTGGCTTTGTAATAATGGTGATGCTGATTTGAGCACTTGTCTCGTTTTTGTCGCAGACTACAATCGTATCCCCAACTTTAATCAAAGAGTCTGTTTTTTTAATAACTGTCATAGGCAGACAATTTTAAAGGAATGACAAACAATTTGTGGTTCAGGATCTTGGACTTTTGGATCCTGTATTTGTTGCTTTTTTAACTGTCTCTGTTTTTAGTGCTTAATGCGTTAGTCATGATTGTGACTGTGATGTGATAGTCTCATTCAGTTGTCGCAGTGATGGAAACATTTTCAGTACGTGTGTGTTGTTCTTCCTGTCACCACTCGTGGGGGTTACACGTGCAATGTTTTGTCCCCAATCAGTCAGTCTTCAGTCTTGATGCTCGTTAGCATCGCCTGCTCCATATTAACAGTGTATTACAGTTTTTTACAGACGCTAGGACACATTTCTCAATACTTAGGTCACGTTTGCAAAACTCCTCACACAGTGAGCACAACAGAAGTCTATGTGGGCTAAACTGAGGACCAGTTATCATTGTTTTGGCACAAAATGCATTCAATGACTTCATCTCTCAAATTTCATGAATCATCTTCTCACTCAGACACAACAACTGCCAAAAACCTTTGTACGGACAGGACATTTTGCATGTGCTTACATACTGTTTTCAAAACTGTTAAACTTATGGCCAAAACAATAACACAATGCAAAACTTGAAAAGACAGCAAAATGCAACAGCAATATTTTATTGAAACATATTTTAAATCTAAAAATGCAGTTTAACCAGCCACAGCTGATTCTCATTGTAGATGAACATCTGCACAGGTGTTACTGCTTCAATTGTTCAACTCCTTCAATTCTGGCAGCCAGAAGATTCTTTCCTAGGTGTGTTGCCCTGGATGACATAAGATGTGATGTGGATGGGAACCTGTGGCCAAATGGAGGAGACCGAGTAGATTAGCATTACTATTGTATGTGTATCAGTGGATGGTGTGTATACAAATTCTTGTATTTTGGGATTTCTTAGTGCAAAAACATAAAAATACATAAACAAATATTAACGAATTCTGCATGATGTCTGATTCATTCCAGTAACATATATTGAAATTATAAACAGAGATGTGTCCTTGTTTTACACAGGAAAACACTGTGTAATGCTACATGTTGTTAGTGTTTTTTAGGTCATTGTTTTGTGGGTGACAAAGTGTGTTTGTCGGCTGTCAACCTTTGCTAGTGTTCTGGAAGAATGAGTTTATTTGAGACCTGAATGAAGTGTTTTGGTAGTTGTAGTGCATTTTGAATGTGAAATGAACTGCTTTGCCAAGCTGACGGTCAGTTAGGAGGATTGTGTGAAGAGTTTTGCAAAAGTGACCTAAGTATTGAGACATGTGTCCTAGCGTCTGTAAAAAACTGTAAAGCGGTGTTGTGTCCTGAGCTGCTTTACTTTGTTTTTCCCAGTGAATCTGTGAAGCTAACGATGAACCCCAGTGTACTGCTGTCACTTTGATATATTGCCTCGTGCTTTGCTGCACAATGAATATTAGACAAAGCAGGCAGACTCCACTCCATTCAGCTGATAGATAACACAGAAGCAATTCAATTCTTACATTCTTTCATATTTCTTATCTTGATAGAGAGTTGTGCTTGCCTTGGGTGTGATGGCAGTGAGTATTTCATCATTAGAAAAAAAGCAGAGTGTTTATTGGTGTGCTGATGATGGATTGTTGTTCAGGCAGTAGGGTCACTCCTCAGGTGATGGATTATGTTAATGGCTGATTTAACTATGATCACACGGCATATTTCTCCTGCAGTTCGGGACTAATAATGCATCATGATTAAGCAGAGTGTCTCATACACCTGCAGGGCTTTTTTCTTTTCAGAGAAAAAAATGACACTGATGAACTAAAACATTATCGCCAAGGCAACGTTTACATTTTGGTTATTCATGCAAGAAAACAGCTGGACTCTCTGAAAGTGCCCTATTTTATCAGACGAGTCCATTAGGTCACTGCTTCTTCCAGCCCTTACACAGACTTCAGAGGTCTTTGTTTCACATGTGAATGGACAAAATGTTCAGAATGCTCTTTTCTGATCTGTATCGTCAGCTCGTTCTGCCGTAGAAGCACACAGGTAACACCGTCTTATCGAGGGAATGTTTCTTGGATACACAGCCAGACTTTTTGAATGTCAAAGTGGCCATTAAGTTGTCCTGGTAGAGTACAGATCATAGGACACAGCATCCAAAAAATTAAAAAATATAAAAAGCCAAAAGTACAGTGCTCTACACTTACCAGCTTTGGGAGAAAGGCCAAGTTCCAGAATGCACCGCAGTGGGAAATTTCCAGTCCCTGAGTTTAAAATGATGTTGCTTTGCTGCGACAGGGTGAAGCTGGAGAGTAATGGGAGTCATTGTTTTCGATGTTTTCTGTGTGCGTGTACTAAAGCATCAGAATCATTTTATTATGATTCTGAAAAGTTGTCCAATTTTTTTCAGGCCCCTTAAAATAGGCGCTGTAATTCCAAAACAGTTGGTGCAATATTAACAGAATGGAAAGTCATTGTTTGGTTTCAAATTCACTGCAGTGCTGCACAGAGCCAAAATTACAGAAATGACATCATCGTCCAAGTACTTAACTATAAGAACTCTCACAGGTTAGTCCTAAGAGTAGTATTAGCAGGTGTATTAGTATTAGTTAGTTTATACAGTGCTCATAGTACTGAAAACCGAGTATCTATCATCTATATCAGACCTTAACTCTGATGTATACATATTGCACAAGCTCGCGACCCTCACTCATGATGGAGTGCTGCACAAAGTCAAGAAAGCAGGAGCTGTAAATGGTTTCAGAGGCAGATCAATGTTAGAGAGAAAGCAGGACCAATACTCTAAGCGATGGGCGTGACGTTAATCGGCACACTCTTACTAATTTGGTTCTACATTTCTTATTGTGTGTCGTTTTGTTTGCCTTTGCCGCTTTGCCGTGTCCGTGCTCTCACACCCTCAGCTGCTCGCTTCCTCTCAAATCGTTCACCTAGATGGATGTGTGCACTATACTCGGGTAAACTTGACGGGCCATCTGTCAGCGAGCCAAACGTTCACCGTGCTGACCACACGTGAAGGTGACTAAAATCCTTCTTTGCATGTGGTCACTTATTAGGAGGATCTACGTAGTTTAACAGGAAAACTGTTCTGTCTTGAGTATTATTGTTATTATTACTGTCAGAACTGTCAGAGCAACCTCCTATAACGGCCCTCAGCACTTCACTCTCCCTTAGATATTAGAATGCAAATGGACCTGAAGTATTTCCATTCAAAGCCAAGCAAGAAAAGAGAGGAGAAAAAAAGTCTCCTTTTAGGAGTGTTTGATGTGTGAATTGATGTGAGAATAAAAGAGAGATTTCTCTTTCTTTTTTGTTACCGTGCAGATGTGCTCCTAACAGGGAGAGGGCTTTTCACAAGTGCGTTTGATATACATGAGTAAACACATTTCCCATGCTAATTTTCTGCACTGCGGTTCATCTCTCACCCACCGAGTCCAGGAATAGTAAACTGTTGACCCGGTGACTCCAGATGCCAGACTGGGCCCCGTCCCTGATTGGACTGCACGGTGCTTCAATCAGCTTAATTGGTCAAGACTACAGTATCAGTGAGAGGGGAGAAATGACAGAGGAATGCTGAAATTGGAAGAAAATGAAGAGCTGCGTCGCGCACACCTCATTATGTGTTGATTGACACGTCTGCAGAGGGGGAGGGGGGCGGTGATCTGAGCATCTCAGCGGCGAAAACAAAACAAGCTCAGTAGAGCTTTGATTCTGGGTCCTTTTAGGATTTTGCTTATTAGCTTTTTTTTTAGTTGACAGCAGCAGATACACTTTATGCAGTAAGTATATATTTAAACCCAAAATAGTTTTGTGTGTGCAACAGGGATTTATGAGGGCTGTTGTCAGTCTGAGGTGCTGTGTGTCTCTAAATACATGCATTTAAATGTGTCAGCAAAAGCACATTCATGCATTTTCATGAGTGGTTTCAAAGAAGCGCAAATATTGTTTTTAATTTGTAGAACCTCGGTTCTAATCAGGTTCTACTTTGCACTTTGATTGTGTTATGTGAGCTGTGTGTATAAATGAATTCCTTGAGCATGGCTAATCCTTTGAGGTACATGTCACCATCACAATCAGAATATTTGACTTCCAAGTCTATGAAAAATTGTCATTCTTACTGACACACATGTGAAAAAATATTCACATTTTTCCCAAAGAAATTCTCGATTTTTGGGGGCTTTCTGCAAAATGTTGCAGGTGCCACTAGCCAGGCATAGGGTTAGTGCTAACGCCTGCGATGACTCAGAGCTCTGCTGGATGGTTTTCTCCTTCTGATCAGTGTTTCATGGGGCCCAGAACGGCTTCAACAAACTGGCTTCATGCTGCATTATTTGCACAGATCATTTTTTCTTCTTGAGAAAAATTGTCCTTGTTAAATGTATAAAAAATGATAAACAGACGAGCCTAAGTTTATGCAGAAATCTCATGGTATTGGTTGCTTTTCTTCTCCTTGTGATGGCCTTGGCAGCAAGAACTGCAGTCAAGCATTTGTGATAATTGGCAATGAGTCTGTCGCATCACCGTGGGGGAATTTTAGTCCACTCTTCTATGCAGAATTCTTTTAATTCATTTAGGTTTTCGAACTGTTATTCATTCATTGTGCATTCATACTCCGATGGATGCATCGGAGAGCAAGTCGGGGTTAGTATCTTACCCAAGGATATTTGGTATGCAAACTTGGGGAACCGGGGATCGAACCACCAATCAGCAGCTGACCTGCTCTACCTCCTGAGCTACAGCCACCCCACTCTTCCATAAATGTCATTTGTGCCCAATCTCTTACTGCTGAATCATGAACTTGGACCTTAACTGAGGTGAGTCGCGTCTGCAGTTAAGGTCAAAGAACCCAGATGTTGTTCCGAGTTCTTTTGTGACCTCCTGGATGAGCCGTCGATGCTCCTTGGCGTAATGTTGGTAGGCCGGTCACCTGTGAGAAGGTTCACCGCTGTTCCAGGGTTCTAGATTTGTAGATAATGGTTCTCACTTTGGTTCAGTGGAGTCCCAAAGCTTCGGAAATGCTTTTGCAACCTTCGTAACCAGTGACATTGTTCATCATCTGGCATGATATGTTGCATTTCTACACATTTTAGTTTACCCTACTTTGTCACACAGGTTATATTTAAGGGATTTATTGATTCAACAGGCCTGGGTGTGGCTAGTGAAGTTACACTCAGCTTTCAAATAAATGGGGTTTAATCACAATAAATTCATGATTGAACAAAGGGTGGAGGGTTGGATAGGGTTTTTTATGCTTTAATAAATGAAACATCACCTTAAACTGTTATCTTTGTCTAATATTAAAATGTGTTGATGATCTGGAACATTGAAGTTTGACAAATATGCAAAAAACGAAGAAATCAAAGCAAGGATGCTGAATGATGTCCCTTGTGGGTGAATGCAGACTGATTTTCGTGTAATAGTGCCCTCTTATTCTGTGCTGTCAGCAGTCCTCTGGCCCACCCTTTACAGGAAATAAAAAAGGAGGCAGCAGCTCCAACCAGTTCTGCATGTTTGCTGCGATTTCATGCACATCTCACACTCCTCCACACTTTCCTTCTGTCGCTTCTTCTCCTTTCTCTGAAGAACTCCCATAATAGCGAATAGACTACCAGCAAAATCAAGCCAGATTGATCAAACATACAAGCTACAATTCATGTGTTGGAAAGGTCGTATTAAAGGTGTAAACACTTCAATATGCTCGCTCTGAGCAGTCAATGCAGCAGTCCTCAGTAATTCAAGTGGAAGGAAGCACGACTGTGTTCTTGACTGATGGCTCCACATTGATCTTTGGGGTGTCTGTGTGTGCCTTTACTGTTTTTTAGATGACATGTAAGCTTCATGCCTGTTTTCACTTGCACTGGAGGGGAGTCCCAGCACCTCAGTGATGAATAGCTTTTTCCACACCTCTGTGCACTCCACGCCTGCTCAGTGTCATTGCTACAGCAGAAAGATGGAGATTTAGGCAGAGACAAATATCAGGATAATCGTTAAAGCATGATGGAGAAAAAGAGCCCGTCTTGGTCCAGTGTAACGGTTGTAAAGAGTTATGTCAGAGTCACTTCCCTCTGTTCACCTGTTTTTTGGTTGTTTTCCAGCTCTTCCTGTTCCAGTTGCTGAGAGGTCTGTCCTACATCCACCAGAGGTACATTCTTCACCGTGACCTGAAACCCCAAAACCTCCTCATTAGCGACACTGGAGAGCTGAAACTCGCCGACTTTGGTGAGCAAATTCAGTTTTTTTGTCAGAGATAAGAGTACGTGTGAAACTTCGAGATGAGGCAGATTCTCGTGTGGTGGTGAAACAGTTAGTCCAGCATTTATCTGCAGTCATTACTCGTGTTATATGCACACTGCCTGTTTGAGTTGTTCTTCATTATCTTCAGTCTGCTTTAAAGGAGCTCTTTAAATTATGTGTCTTAACATTAACTGTTAAACACACCAGAATAAAATAAATAAATTCAGGTTGGAGATTCACTGCTGCTGCTGTGCTCTCCCGAGCTAAACATAGAGGCTGCTTGTCAAAGCTGATGTACAAAAGGAAACTTGCTGTGAGTGGAGCTGATGTTGCGTTTTTCTTCCTACACGAGTTAAATTGTAGTTATAATTTGAATTTGGTGTCACATGATCACGGTGAACAGGCAGGTGCTTCTGCTGAGCTCCTTCCACTGTGTCACACCCACATTTTAGCATTCTTTGACGTTAGCATCCTGTATAATCATCCATGCATTTTGTTCTCCCAGCAGCTTCCCAATATTTCAGCATCCTGCTGCCTTTTCCTTAAAAGTCCTGAGGAGACAATGGTTAGATTTTTAGCTTCCCCGGCAGTTTACGACTCCAGTATCGTGCATTAGAACAGCGGTTCTCAAAGTGTGTAGCGAGTTCTGACAGGTGGGCCTCAAGTTACCTGGCAAAACGTCATCAGAACTAATGTTTAACATCAAAATCACTTTTACAGCAGAACATAAAATTCACAGCAGTTACGTTAATGATAAGAGCATCTGCTGCATCTGCTGCATCTGCTGCAAAGCTACAGCCGTGTGTGTAAGTCGACGGCCGCAATAAAGAAGTGTACTGGAAAGTGCGAACATGTGGTCGGGTCTGTCGTGCATCGTTTACAGTGGTGCCGAAACCCAGGATTGGGGCATGAGAGACCCAACCTGAGTTCTTTATTGCAGCTGTCGACTTAAACACGCGGCTGCAGCTTTTCGGTTACAGGCTACACACATCAACAACAACAACAGGACCCAGTTCACTCTGTTTGAAGCTGGCGAGGCGTGATTGTGGATGCCGCTCAGCATTTAAACACTGAGATTTATTAACAAGTCTCGGACTCTGTGGCCTATTAAAGCTGACACTCGACTCCGCACAAACACAGGAGAAAGCCTCACATATCCTCGAAAAGTCTAAACATGTCACAACTGAAGTCATGATCACAACCAGGAGTCAAAGTGGGATTTGGCAGGTGAGTGGACCCTAAGATCTCGTGGAGCGCTGCCGCTGGGGAAAATGATCTCGTTATAAATAACTGCCAAATTAATTTGTGCTGCGTGCTCCTCTGCATTTGTTTTCTGTGTGGACGAGCTGTGATCAGCTCTGAGATTTGCAGCTCTTTGTGGATTTGTCCAACTGCATTGTGCAATATATAGGCAGATGTCACATGAGCTGTCCTGGCTGCTCTCCCACCTCGTTCCCAGGATAAACCTTGGGTAATGGTGGAGTTTGGCAAGTGTGACTAAAGAGCATCATCAGCTCAAATGCAAAACGATGACTGCTACGTTCAGCCTAACCTAACAGTAAACATGGAAACCACAATCTCCACTGCAGCAGTCAAACACACAGTCCACAGTGTAATCGTTACCATGCAACTGCAACTTTGTTGACAACTGTGTGCATGAGTGCACGACAGAGAGGAGGATGTGTGACGTGTGCGTGGAGGGCTGCAGGGTGGCGTTGCTCTGGGATTTGTTGAGTGAGCGTCATCAACTGCAAACAGCCAGGCTCCTGCATATGAAATGTGTGCTTTATGGTATAACATATTAAACTGCGTATCAGATTTAATTACACAGTAACTGGAGGAGCCTTTCCAAGTCATCATCATCTTCCAGTAATTTAAATCTGTATATTTAGCATGTGGCTAAAACAGACCCAAACCTAACCTTACCCAGGTCACTGGTGACCTGCCTGAAGTTAAGAGATTAAAAACATCAGGAACAAATTATTAAATGAAGTGTGCACAACTACACAGTGTGCAGGAGGAGAGTGCAGACAGTGAAGCTGTCAGGTTGCAGGCATGAAAGGATGAACTCAACAGGCAGCTGTAGCAAAAACAAAATCCAAAATCAGAAAACTAGAAACTAAGGACGAGGAACAAAGACAGTAGGAAACTATACTGGGAAGCTAGAAGCAAGGATGACGAGGAACAGGGAGGAAGCACACAGCACATGGGAGTGGCACGACACGACAAAGGGCAAAGTAAAACACAGGACTTAACTATACAAGGGACTAATGAGGGAATGGGAAACACTGCTGGGACTAATAAGACATACGGAGACAAGAGAGAGCAAAACTAGATACACTGACATAGGACAAGACTTTCAAAGTAAAACAGGAAACACGAGACAATCGCAAAGACAAGACTGGACCCTGAGACAGAGACGCGACTGACTGGGAAGACAGAGGGAACATGAGAAAGGCAAAGAGACCAAAATCCTAGGATAACACAAGCAGAACCAAAACCTATAATCAAACAATATGACTAAGCACACACGAAACAATGGGTCACAGACACAGTGCTGTGACAGAAGCTTCAAAATCCACTATAGATCAAGTTAAATACACTCATTTATTTCAAGTAAGAACATTCTTTGCATTTGCAGTGCTCAGTGTCCATCTCTGTAACCTGTTTTTGTTGCTGTTACTTATGTATGTTAGCCAAACTGTGCAAGACGGGGAGCCACACAGATCATGTTGGGTATAACAAGTATGACTGCTACATTTATCTTAGCCCAAAATCGTGTGTGTGTGTGTG
>NW_005187565.1:1050814-1072147 GCF_000239375.1 Pundamilia nyererei
GTGTGTGTGTGTGTGTGTCTCAATTTGTGTGTGTTCTTGAAGTGGCACCATATGGCTTGGATCCATGTTCAGTAAACATTGCCTACATGGTCTGCTGGGCATCCTGGGGGGCAGACAGATTGACAGTCCAGTCCTTCTGTACACCATCCATCCATCCATCCATCCATCCATCCATCCATCCATCCATCCATCCATCCATCAGTCTCTGGTCCAGTTTCCCCCATCCACCCACCCATCCTCCAACTCCTTCTAACCTTGTCTCCTCCACTCATCCATCCCTTCCTCCCTCCCTTTCTTCTGTCCCTCTGCCCAGACAGATGGGGGGAGGGGGAGGGTGGCAGCTTCATCAATAATTCAGCCCATGTATTAGAGCTAAAACATTACTGTGAAGGAAATGAGAAGGGGAAAATAATGGACAAAATACCAAATGAGCAAGAATGAAAATCCCTGGCCTATTAGTCTGTCGCTGCAGCTCGAGCTCATCAACAAACATGCACAAAACACAGAATCAGCCGATGCCTGAGGGATGCCAGATGAGGAAGGTGAAGGCTGTTCAAGTCTAAGTGTGTGTGTGTGTGTGTGTGTGTGTGTGTGTGTGTGTGTGTGTGTGTGTGTGTGTGTGTGAGAGAGACTTTGTGTGAGAGAGACTTTGTGTGGCCGCCAGGGCTCCCTGTGGTCCCCTGCCTTGGCAGCAGGAATACTAACGGTCGACAGCTGAGGCCTGCGGAGCCGGTTGGGGTAAACGAGACAGACTGGGCCACAGAGTGTCAACAAAGGAGGCGCTGAGAGACACAATAAGAGGTGGCAGAGCACTCAGTAGAGATGAGACAGAGTGGTGATAGGATCCAGGCTGTAATGAGAAATTGTATTAAGATGTGGGTTAACGTCAGAATAAATCAAACTCTGAGATCTTACTCCCTGATTTTGTTCTTTCTTTCTGATTTGTCCCTCAGCAGTGTTAGAATGATCCATCAGTGGGTCTGGATGTATTGCTTAAAATGTATTTGCAATGCATTTCACTTTTTCAATGGGAAAAACCACAGTGATGATGTAGAGGTCTCAAAAACTCACAAAAGCCACATACACTTGCCGTTACACGAACATAGAACTTTTGTTGTTTGGTTCTGATCACGTTTGTGATCATTTAAAACGACAAATATAAAACTGTGGACAGTATTAACTCTCGCAGGTATAAGCCATCATGGAGACTAAACCCAACCTGGATTTGAAGAAGGGCAAACCTGGCTCTTTCACGTGTCCGTGAACTCTGACCGTGCAGGGTTGGCATCATCATCAGTGATGACTTAGAGCTCAGGGGTTGAATTCAAAAATGCCTTTTCTGTGTAATAAGGATTTATTCAATTTGTGGCATTTCAGTCGCACCGTTATCAGAAAATACAGTACAGTGCAGTATTGTAGATGCACTGGCTGTATGTTGTGCAGGATGCTTTAGCGTGCTGAGCAGAACCAGGAAATATGATTTCTCATCAGCTACAGTGGCCAGAGCTTCACATCCCTGCTGCCGGTTGTCAGGCTGATCCAGATGCTCCCCTCTGCTCCGCTGTGGGTTTACTCACTTTTTAATGAGCTACACAAACAACCACCTCATAAATGAGGCTTTGAGGAGTCCACATGTTTCATATCAGGAACACAGCTAATTGAGGCCAATGAAGCAGTGTGAGGGGGTGATTTGTGTTGTTTGTGAAGCTGTAAAGACCATAATCTGCTTTCCAATGTGAACATACACACATATTCTGTACCTATAAGCAGTTACTCCTATAAACCTATAAACTGAGTAGACGTGCCAGTTCTACAAACACTTTCCCTGCTGGTTAATTTAGAAATGCAACTTCAGTGGAAGTGGATTAGTTAGTTAATCTTGATAGAATATCCCAGTTAAACAGAGAATTAGAAAGAATAGGATAATTAAAAAGCCATGCTTCGCTGGCCTTTTAAAAAAACAAACATTTTGTGATTTAAAAATTAAGGTGCTGTTCCTACATTTCCAAGTGCTTATGCCTTTTCATCTTCAGACGATATTCTGGGATTGTTTTTTTTTTTTCATTTCTTTAATGTATGTGTTACACAAGGAACATAATAGGATGGGCTCTTTGGCATAAACTTTAAAAGATGTTGAGTATAGGTTCACAGCTGATGCTAGCAGATTTGTTTAGCATGTTCTATGTATAAACATGTACAGCTCAAACCATTTACAGTTGTTATGAAGGGGGAAATTAGCAATAGAAAGCCACACTATAAAATAAACACTACCGGTCCAAGATTTTTCCTGTTTTTTGTTGAAAATGATGCAGTTTAATGTCTCATTTCAGAGAGTTTAATGTCTCTGAAATGAAAGCATAGAACACAAAACCAAATGGAGTTAAAAATAAAAACATGGAATCAATTTACAGACTGAAATGTATTCTAAACGTTTGACTCAACAAAGGACACGCCTTTGGCAGATATAACAGCTGAGATTAGAAATCAAATATTCTTCAGAAAGCTCTTCCCATATCTGTTGCTGAAGTTCCCACAAATGTGTGGCACTTTTAAATTGCTTTGCTGAACCTGTGGACCAG
Organism: Pundamilia nyererei; assembly: GCF_000239375.1. Lineage (NCBI taxonomy): Eukaryota > Metazoa > Chordata > Actinopteri > Cichliformes > Cichlidae > Pundamilia > Pundamilia nyererei. The sequence continues at coordinate 1,053,394 of NW_005187565.1, forward strand.
TTCATCTCTGGGATTGACTGAACCTGTTCTGTTCAGTTCATCCCAAACCAGCTCGATGGGGTCTGGAGACTGTGGTGGACACTCCATGTTTTCAAGCTCATCATCTCGTTCTTTTTTCCTGAGGTAGTTCTGGCAGAGCTTGGACTTATGTTTTGGATCATTATCCTGATGTAGGATGAAGCTCTGACCAACCAGGTGCAGAACCTAGCTGTTTTGGTTCAGGGAGCCTCTCAGTCACCGACCCTGGATCCGGCAAAGCAGCCCCAGACCATCACACATATTTGATGCCACACACTGTGGAACCATCCTTTCGCCTACTCGACGGCATACAAAGATGCGTTATTTTGATTATCATTCATCAGTCCATAATACCTTCTTCGAGTCTTCAGTAGTTTAATGGCGGTGTTTCATGGCCCAGCCAAGCCTCTTTGTCTTATTCTGATGTCAGTGGCTTTCTTGCTGCAACTCATCCTGTCAAACCTGCAGCTTGAAGTCTTCTTTTCACAGTTGAAACTGAGACTTACTGTGACCACTATTAAGCTGTGTCTGAAACTGTTGTCCTGTGAGCCGCCATCACACAAACTGTTAACTCTCAGAAACTTGTCCTCTGATTCAGTCGTGGCTTTGGGTCTGCAGACCTCTTTCTGTCAGAGTTTGTCCCAGTTCCCGAGGGCCTTGTGATGGTGAAGCAAACTGTACTGACTGACACCTTGACTTTATCCAGAAAAAGGTTGGAACACCTGTAGGAATTAGTAGCACCAGCTTTCAAGGCTCGATCAACCTCCACTGCAGCAGAACTGCTTTAAATGGTTATCCCATTTTGTGTTTCCTGAAAAAGGCCTTTTTGTATGATTCTGAAATATACATTATTTTTCAGTTTTGGATAACCTACCTGGCAGTTCACCATTTACCTTTACACCATGACAAGCTCTTCATTGGACTTGAACAACTTGAATTGCAATAAATAACTGGAAAAATTGGGGTTTTCTTTTGAGGATTAGTGTATATAAAAATATATATTTTTCATGGTTAAAAGCGAACACTTTAACATTGGAGTTTATGGAGATTCATTTTAGTTTTTAAGCCTCAAGTGGTGATTAGAGAAATTGCAGTTTTTGGCAAATTTTAACCGATGCAGTTCATTCAGATAAATTGGAACTGTGTTTGTATATTGGAATTTTTTATATACACTACGCCCACATTGAGTTTGAAGCTTCAGAGCTCTGAAGTTATAGTAGCAATATATCAATGGGGTCACGTGCTGGCTCACACACAGAACAGCTTCAGACTTGAGAAAACCTTCTGAGGACGGACCTCTAATTATAGGAACAAGTGAAACAGTAGATGAGCGTTGCTCACAGCCCACCTGCTTCACAGCCTCGTGTCCACAGTTGGCCAGAACCCGCTGAGAGACTTTTTCATGTTTGTGCTCAAACACTGAAGCACTGCCATATGCTGCAGGCATCCATGGACACGCTGGACCACTGGTAGCAGTTAGAGATTTATTTACACGTGAAATGATCACCCTCACAGATTTTTTTTCCATGGGAGTTTGGCTGAGTGTGCATTTGGAGTTTTGAACCTGGTTGTGGGGTTGTTGCATGTCCCTGGCTCTTTGAAGACATGGGAACACTGCAGCAGTAGCAGCGTTTGAAAGTGGCCATGTCTGTCTGTCCGTGGATTGTTTTTTGTGATTGATTTTCATCCAGACTGAAAAATATCAGCAACATTTGCACAGATCAAGTTTTAAAGAAATATTTTTCTCGGGCAGTTTTTCCTGAATACTATGCTGACGGTCTGACTTACATAAAGTGTCACAGAGAAGTAAACAATTACAGTTTGAGTGGAATGTTGGTTCACTAATGGCTACTACTGTAGTTAGTTCAGCAAGAGTAGGGATGGGTATTGATAAGATTTTCACGATTCCGATTCCATTTTCGATTCTGTTTCACGATTCGATTCTTTATCGATTCTTTTTAAAAAAGGAGAACACTAAGGTCGATTAGCTCAGAACTTTGTTTTATATCTTCTCTTTGAATAAGATAGAAATTTAGGAGTAACATGGCCTTACAAACCCAGCAGTGAGATCTTAAGAGATCCAGCCTATGGCTCTTCAATGGGGCGTCACAGGGTCCCCAGGAAAAAATATTGTAAATGTAAAATAATAAAATAAATATTCTTCTGTAGCAATAACAAAGTATAACATGTAGCAATTACACAAGAATACCCAGTAATGTCCCTGCCTACAATTAAACACATTCACTTACTGAAAATCATCTGCTGTGGCAAACGGCTGCAAGCCCTATTCGTAGTGTTTCCTCCCTTAAATTAAATATCTACTATTCAAGTGTTGCAAGTTGTCCTGTTGTCATCTGTTCTCATAAAGTATAACCAAACTTTTGAGCGTTTGAGCCGCTTACGCGCCGTGTTTCCTGCCAGGTAAATGACGCTCCGCAACGTGGTGACGTCATTCGGGGCGACTGGAATCGATAAGGGAATCGTTTGCAAAAATGGCAAACAATTCCAAGGAACTGAAACAGTGGGAACCGGTTCTCAACAAGAACCGGGTTTCGATACCCATCCCTAAGCAAGAGTCAAAGTCAGACAGACCAACTGACCTGAATTCCAGGGAACGTCACCTGATGGCTCAGCTGATGTCCTGCTCCAAGCCAGTTTGCAATATATTTTCTCCCCAGCACATCCATGTTGTGTAATGCTTCACTTAAAATGTTGTGTCCATTTTCCCTGATTCCCACTCTGATAATTTAGCAGCTCCATGTACACAGAAGGGCGTATATGTGCATGCTGTCAGCTGTGCCACATTTGCACACAGAAGGAAGACGAGGTCCCAGAACACAGTCCTGCCATCCATATCACTTTTTTTTGACTAATGTGTTCCTGACAAAACCAAGATGATACTTGCTAGGCATCAGCAAGTTAGTATCAGGCTTCTAAATATGCTGATGTCTGCATTTACCTTTGCAGCACTATGGTGCACACTCACTATTCTGGTGAATGGGCCGATGTGCCCAGAGCCAGGCCCTCAGTCAGCCTGTGTTTTACTTTTTGAGTTAATAAAGGATTGTTGACATATCAGCATTATTCAAATGGACTGGATCTTAAATCCAGTCATTCTTAGCTGGATATAAATTATGCAAATGACAGGCAGAACTATGGAAAAGTGTTGTTGAGTTATACTTGAAGCTACCATATAAGATCAACTTCACTCTGAGGTACAACAAAGGTGTGTTGATAGTTAAAGACACAACATTTCATGAACCTGAAATTAAAGGCAAGACAAAGATTACAATCTAAGCAAAGACATCCCACCTCCTCCAGCATCTCCTATGGAGTTATTCCAAGGCCAGATGGGATATTTAATCACCCTGGTGTCTTTGGGTTTGTTTTTTTGGCGGGGGTCTGCTCCAGGGTCTGCTTCCAATGCAATGACCTCCTGATCACTAGTATGCTTTTAGGCAGCTTCCTGTCCGAATTCCTGGCTCAGGGGTACCGCAGAAAGAGTGGCCTGATTTTTTCACATTGCTGCTACTTTGTTGGAGAACCTGTGTTTCTCATTTTTATCTAAATAGAACTTTTGTATATAAAAAGTGTTCAACATGCAAGATCTTCATGCTTTTTCGTTAAACTATAGCCCAGAGAAACGCAGTGCCATCTCCATTCTACAACTCAAGGTCATGAATAGCTTCTTACAAGCCCAGTGTGCTGGGCTGCACTAAACTGAACATTACATTAGTATGTTTTTCTGACTGCTGTGGTAGCTAGCTAATGTCTGCTGATTGTGTGTGTTTATTTTCTGGGGAGTGCTGCGCAGTAACAGCTGCCGAGATAATGACGTGTGAGGAGTGAAGCAATGTGACAATGGAGCTGGAGGAATGTCGCAGGCATCCCGAGCAGACTGTTTGCCTCTCCCCAGTGAGCTGTTCCACCCAGCGCCTCGCCACAGCACCGGGATCAGTGTGTGCGTGTTTGTGTGTTTCACTTGGTCGTGGGTTTTTGAAGGTTGCAGATGGTCCTTTGAAGTCTGATAGATGAATCCAAACGACTGGTGTTTGTGTGCTTTTCAATCCAAACCTGAAACCAAACTGAATTTTTGCATTGGTAATGACCGGACTGGTTTCATGTAGGCAGCTACCATGCAGAGACTCATTACAGTCCACTTTGTGTTGGGAAATGAACTGATATGATGGCAGGTGGTGCAGGCGCACACATGAACATAAAAGAATTAGGGATCTAACAGAGGCACAGAGTTTTCTGTAAAACCATTCGTGATATCAAATCCTTCCAATAAAGTGTATATGTTTAAAGAATTATTAAGTGAAGTACATAAAAGAATGTCATTTTCGGGAGGGTGGATTTCCTAATATGTCCGCTTACCTTATAAAACATGACTGCAGTGCTGTTCACAGGAGCTCTGCTCTGCTTTCAAGGAGCTGCCTTAGAGCAGCAAGTGAAAGTGGTGCAGTGGTTCTCCAGGATTTCTGGAGGTCTGTCAAAGTATTCCTTTGGATACTGGCTGCTTCTTCCCTCATTATCAGCCCAGTTCTTGTATCTGACCACTTCTAGAGGAATCTCCAGCCCACTTAAGTTTAACGTAGGCTCTGTGTGGCATCCTCACATAACTGACAACTTAGCAAAGAGCTAATTTTATCAGCCAATGACAAAAATACATAATTTATTCACATATCTTTAATTGAATCTATAGCAACATAACACAGTTTGACAGGCACAAACTAAAGTTTTTACACCAACAAGGTGATTCCTAAAGGAGTACTAGCTGAAAACGTGACATATCTTAGGAAACTGGAAGTGGCAGGCGAAGAGTAACTCAAGGTCATGTCTTTAAGAATTAAGGAAAAAATCCAGCAAAGACCTGACACAAGACCCGAGAGATTCATCTGGCCCTTCGGTAATCCATATAGTCACGAGGTTCAATGAATCCTCATTAGAAATTGTCAGTGTAAAGGTTGTTATCAAGAGGCGTTCTTGAGGAAGGGAAACAGGGAGATGAGGTAGGCCAATTTACACAAGAACTGGAATGAAAATCATTGGCAGCAGGTTGAATCCAGATTTTTGGTTCAAATTGTTATTATGCATGGAAGAAGTCAGGAGGTACAACAGTGAGTGTGTCATGCGTCGCGGCCCGCGTGCACAAAAGGATCCAAACGCAGACTCAAGCGCTAGCAGAAAATGACACTTTATTATAACAACAAAAGGCGACCCGGGAAAACCAAAGGAGCAAAACGAAGAACTAAAAAACCCGGGGAAACAATGACGCGAGGAAGCCGGAATCGGGACCGTGGGAGGCTGCAACAGAAAGGGGAGAAGATTACTAGGGAGCCGGGAAGCGGAGGAAACACATTAAAACTGAGTTAGACCAGTTGGCTTACGATTAGAGCGGGACCGTGGGAGCTCGGGAGGGAAGTCCGTGAGAAGGAAATCCGCCGAGGTAGTGGATGGGCCAGATGATGTACCGGGTGATCCAATTGAGCAGGAGGACAGGCAGGTGGCAGACGCTGAACGCCGGATCGAAACCTAGACACAAGTAGGCAGATTTAACACAGCTCCAACAAGATATGAATGCAACGCTTTCGCGGGAGTCTAGTTATCACAGAGAGGTGATTAACAGACTGGCGTGGAGCATCCGTCAGCGGTGGGTTAAGTAGCTCTTCAGGTAATCACCCCGATGGAGAGCAGGTGTGCCGGTGATGGCCCAGCCTGGGGGTGTGGCTACCCGCGCATCACACATTCCACACACAGGACCACGGACCATGACAGAGTGTGTGCCATGGTTTAAGGCTGCAGTTCAACCAGTGGTGTTGGTAGTCTTGTCAAAATTGATGGAACTATGATCATTAAAAAGCACCATCAGATTTTAATGCTCTTTGATATACCATCTGGAAAGTGTTTGACAACTTCAATGATCCCAAACACACGATCAGTGCAGCAAAAGGATACCTGGATAAAAAAGGACACAATGCAATTCTATCATTCGATCGAGCTTCCCAGAGCCTGAACCGCAACCTTGTTGAAGAAGTGTGTCCTGGAGACGTATTCCTGAAGACTACTTAAAGAAATTCCAAGAAAGCTTGTCTAAAAGAGTTCATGCTATGTTAAAGGTACTCTCACCAACTATTGCCTTTATATATTGTACTTCCATGTGTGTTTGCACATGTTTCAATAGTGCTTCAAAGTGCTGCAGAACTGATGTCTAGATATTTGCACTGAGCAGGAGATGCTCTGTATCTCATTGTACATCTGTATAGTGACAATAAAGGCATTTTATTCTATTCTATTCAGTAAATCCTGGCACCTCGTTCCCATTATCCTACCAAAATCTTAACCAATGAGGGTTTGCTCAGACCGCACAGTTCGGTAGCTTGCTGCAAATATACAACACGCAGAAACGGAAGATCATAGTATCTGTCAGATAATTCCTTTAAAAGTGTTTCAAAAGTCTCCACCAACAGTAACAAATTTGCGACATGCAGGTCAGTGACTCTGAAGTTTAGCAGACAGATATCAGGATGCTCAGGATCAGAACTCCATGGTGGAAGTTGGGCATTTTAACACGGAGCCAAGCTTGAAGTGGACACAGGACAAACTGCAGGCCTCTGTTCAAACGACTGTGCGCACTGCATTACAACTACACGGGAGAGAGGAGGCTCTGCTTGTGATGAGAAGCAGGATGACAGCTTTATATGAATGGGTTCAGAGTAGGTTAAACATTCATTGAGTAGACCTGTGTTATATGTGTGTCTGCGGTCTGATGGCAGGATGTCTACATTTAAATGAGCAACAAACGCTGCATTTTGTTGTGTTTGTCTTTTCCTCAGTGGAATTATCTCTGCCAGTATTTGAAGTAGCTGCTGGCAGCATGTCGTAAATCTTTTAATCTGCTGAATTTTAAAGGAGTTGGAGGAGGAGAAGCAGGCGGAAGCTACAAACCGCCTTTAAAATTCAAGTGAACTTCAAAAGGTGAAACAGTGGGCTGATTACCCCCCGGGGACAGAGACTATTTTAATCCTTCCCTGGCTTGCTTGTTTATTCTGTTTTCTCTCCCAGTTTCCAGCCCAGCTCTTCTACCATATGTTTGATGACCCCTAGTGTTGTGTGAGATAGTGATGTATAATTCACCGCTGACCTTCATCCAGGTCACAGCCTGGACAGGCTAGCAGGTCAGCTGTGGCATGACTGAAGATGAAGGTGGCTGAAGGTCCATGTGCGTATGTGTGTTTGATATCCCAGGTCAGGGCTCTGAAGTGCTCCACTGCAATGAGATTCATGGGGTTTTAAAGGGGAAGGTCAGGTGTTGCTCAAGATGTCAGAACAGTCCGAAAACAGCAACCGAACTGCTTTAGATTGTGGGATATCGCTCTGTCACAAAGGAAGATTCTTCATATACACTGTGGTCACGATCAAGAGAACTAAAATGCATCTGCAGACACATAGATGACTGTGAGGCTGTTAACATTGTAAAAATCACTATTGAATTATTGCCCATGCAAGTGAGTGAGCAAGTGATGAAACATTCTGGTCGCCTCCAAAGTGTCTGTGGGTGGAAAACTGCACCGAATTCTGTTAGTGAGAAGTGAGACGGAGGAGGAACAGCTGATTAGGATCTTGCTCATTACACAATCTCGTTGCTGGGATTGAATTAAGTTTATTTGGTGTATTCTGCCTAATTGATCATTGCGCTTGAGTCGTGATGATGTTGCAAAGCTGAAAATCAGTGTGCGAGTCCGTGGGGGAGCTAGAATAAAATCATTTGTGTGAAAACAAACTAATGATGGTAAATCGAGGTGTTGAATCCTGTCCTGATTCAAGCAAAGAGCAGCTCCAGACAGCACAGCGACATATAATCGCTATGTGGATAGTGGAAGGCGATACGTGGCATGTTTGCTCATCTGCAGGAGGTCGTTTCTCTGGTGCTTAGCGATGCTTTGCTGCCATTCCACGTCTCGCTGCACAATCCACACAGAGAGGGGTTTGGTTAACGCAACTTTCTCACCCGCAAGACATCAGGGAAAAGTTGCTCACCTCCTCCTACACGATTGAAAAAGACTTCTACCTCATTTAAACTCACTCCATGTTCCAGTTGCCTGCTTCCCGTTGGTATGTGGTTAGTATAGGCTAGCCTGGAGACCCTGACTGGATGCATAGCCTGGTCAGGCCAAAGACAGTAGTGTTATCACTACACCATTCAGCTACACTACTCCCATACCCAGAGCTACCCAGTGCCTCCCAGACGAGGTCACACAGTGGGAGGTGAAACACAGGCAAAGCAGCATATCTGACCATCAGACGCCAGCCAGGCTTTAAACATGTTTGTTTGTAAAGTTGGGCATTTAAACAGTCCACTCATGTCTGTAGCCAGCCTCAGGTGGCCATGAGAAGAACTGCAGTTTTGTGAGAGCTTCATTAATCTATAAGAACAGAAGGTGCCCTGCAAGAAAACAGCTGTCACAGATCAAAGTTTCCCAATAATGCTGACAAAGCTTCTGTACAGCTGCAGCTGCATTACTTAACCCATACAGAACCCGCACCGGGTTTACCCCATGTTGTTTTGTTTCAGATTGATGACAGGCATGCTGGGAACTGTAGGAAACCAAACAGTTGGGTTTTCTTTTGTTCCTGCTCCGCGTTACAAACAGGCCATCCTCCTACTACTGCACCTTCTCTTACGATGAGTAGATATTATCTCGATTCACGCCTCCACGACGCCGCCCCCCACGTACACACATACGCAGGATTCCTGCAGTGGATATGATAGCCTCTCAGTGTGAGCAGCCCGATGCTGTCTATCCTGTGTTAGAACAGTGTGTGGAAATTATAGAGCTTGGCCACGATGAATGTCAGCTGAAACTCCTTTCTCCTGTGGGTGTTCTGACACAAGGAAATGTTAAATACCCCCCTTCCTGCTCTCATTTACTCGCCCCTCTGCCCCGCTTCCTCCCACACACAGGGGACTAACAGCAGGGCAGGAAGTCCTTTATTTTACTAAGCTAAATGCTTTAATTAAGCTCTCAGACCACTTGGGATGAGACAAAGAGGTAATGCCATCAGCCTCATTAAAGCTCACTGCATCTGCACTCTAGCATTAGCCGCCATGTGAGGACTGGGTTTGTGTCGCTGCATAGATAAATGTTAGAAAGGGACCTTTGACCTAAACTGGAGAAGCTTGTGCATCTATTCCTAAATCCCCTTTTTTAAAATGTAGTACTTTTCGTGTTTAACCATAGCCTGGTGCCAAACGTACACGATCATGTGTGATTCACAGGACAAAAGAGTTCATATGACTGATATTCATGTTTCTTGGTGAAACGTCAAAGGTCGTCCATCATAATTTCTATTTGAAAAGGCAATCTGGGGTTTGTCACAGCTGAATGTACAGAAGTCAGAGTAGAGACAGGTCTGACAAGAGGAGCTGTTTGTATGATGGCTTCAGTGAGTCTACAGGAAGCAAAGGGAATTGGAAGCTCACAAGATTTTAATGAGGCAATGTTTCAGCCTTCAAGATCTTCATTAGGGAAACATTAAACATTAATGATCTACAATTAACTTCTTCTCTGTAAAATATTGCCTCAACATTTGTTGGTAAAAAATGGTCCTGTGGGTTTTGTGACGGCGCTTTAGTGATCGATTGGACGTCTGGTGCATCCTGATCAGTGTCCTATATCAATCTTGACTTGGACTTTGAGGGTTTGGAGGCTCTTTGTCAAGTTCCTGAGCAGTTGTTTCATTTGGATGGGGCACGGTGTCCTGTTTGACTGTGGACCAGTAAGTCCATCAAGGAATGAAAAAAAGCCACTGCTTGTAATTAATGTAGTGATATTCATCTGCACATTCAGGTCCAACGTACTACTGGTGGTGTAAAATTCCTCTTATTACTTCCTGTTTACCAAATTGTTGTCCTATGGTCACATGTTGAAAACTCATTCTCTAATCTTTCATTTTCTTACTTCTCTTGTTTAAGTTGGTTTGATGACGATCTTTCTCCACACAGGACCTTGAAAGCTTGACTTTTATTGCAAACTCTATATCTTCCTGTCTGTATAACACATGTCAGCAGCTGCAGGGAGTGTGACTGCTGGCTCCAGCTGTATGCTTTGTTTTGCTGAAGGTCACTCAATGATAATGCTTTCTCAGACTGACTTGTTTTGTTGCTTCCCCCCCCCAGGCCTGGCCAGGGCCAAGTCGGTCCCCAGCCATACCTACTCCAACGAGGTGGTGACCCTGTGGTACCGGCCTCCAGATGTCCTGCTGGGATCCACAGACTACTCCACCTGCCTGGACATGTGGTGGGTACTCCTAACATCTAACCCCGTGTGTGTAATTTATCCGTGATTTATTCACATAGAAACCTTCAAGATATAGATCAGGGAACCCAATTCATGAAGCAGACAAAAACCAATTAAAACACTCTTACTGGTGGCTTATCCTAACCCGAGGCCATGCTCCCTTCAGTGCAGTTTTGTTTTCATGACTCCCCAGCATCCACACTCCCAGTTTGGATCAGTTGCTGGTGAGACACACACATTTACTTTATACACTGACAGAACTGCTGCAGATGTGAATGAAACAACTGAAATGTAATAATCGAACTCTTCACGTCTCGAGCCTGAGCAGACTTGCTATCCCACAGTGAGAAAAACTGTAGCAGGGCTGAAATATTTTCTGCAGCAGTTTTTTTTCTCGACTTTCTCCTCAGTCTTTGTTAAAGATGGTTTGAACTGCCTTGTTTAACTAAGGTACAGAATGTCAGCACGTTTGATGGTAGCTACCAGTTTGTAATTTGTCAGTTACTTTTTAAAGACGTCCGTCCTTTTGGATGTGAAATATGAATCAAATGCAAAACTGACATAAACTTGCATCAATGGTTGCTGTGGTTTCAAGAACAAGTCCAGTTATTCTTCTTTCATTTAAATCGACTTTTTCTATCTTTGTAATGAGCAGAACCATTTTGGACCAGACTGTAAACGTCTTTATTTTGTTGCTGATGACACATTTGGCTTCGTTTTTCAGCCCCAGAGACTGCTGCTTTGAAAAAACTCAGATGATACAGGCCCTCCAATGTACAGTTGACATTTGCATTTTTTCTTTAGGGAAAAGGCTTTGTTTTACTTTTACTTCTGCCCTAGATTATAACACCTACTCTCACAAAAGCCCAACTCCTTCTCAGAGTTACCAGCAAGTATAAGTCAGCTTAGCATCATTAATGTTATTTTAATGGGTTATTTTTGAGGAATATGACAACATTTCTGTATATAATGTTTGCACTCGGTTTTAGGGGTGAAAAAGCATGTTGCATGTTGGAATGTGAGGAATAAGAGAGCTGTAGGCTGTCCCATTGTGGACCTGGTCTTAGGTGAGCCGCGGTGACCCCCTCTGTCTGGACACACAGTCAGCAGGGAAATCCCAAGAACCCTGTTTTGCAGCGTCCAATTAAAGAGCAGCCAGAGTGTAGGGGTCCGAAAGATAGCGCGCTAGTGTGTCAGTTTCAAGGGCGTTTGAAGGTGGGCAAATCCACTGGGTCTTCTATTCCAATGAGACTCACTCTGTGCCACGCTCGCATACACTCACCTCCGGTCACTTAGAAAGCAGTCATCCGTGAAGAACCACTCCTTGAAGGACCAAAAGGTTGTCCAGATCTGTCTTCCTGCCAGAAGAAGCATCCATCATGAGTTGCTGTAGCTGAGAGGCTGTGAGGAGTGAGGATGTGATGAAGAGCGGGCGAGGAATGGCTCTATTGTTACCTTCCTTGGCTCCTAAGCACTTCACAGAGCAGCAGTTCTCTCTGTCTCTCTTTCACACACACACACACACACACACACACACACACACACACACACACACACACACACACACATGCATGGACCTGACAATCAGAGTCGACGAATGGATCAGTCAACTGTGACCGTGGTTTAGTTATCTCATGGTGCACTACAAGCCAGCTCCATCTGAGAGGACAAGGCTGCTCGTGATGTTTGTTTATCTGTTTATCTTAAAAAACACAGAAATCTTCAAGTGTTTGAAAGTAAAGCAAAGTATTGATACACTATAGTTTAATATCCTGGAATGTTTCCAATGTTTCCACCTGAACATTTCAGATACAGAGTCTTCTTGATAAGTAAGCTCATCATCGTTTGCAGTGACATGTGTTTGGCCAAGGCTCCAGTTCCCAGTGTGTTAAATGATTGTAGTCCCCTGTGCTTTCCTAATTAGCTGTGAAAGAGTTTGAGGCTATGATGCAAAGGAGCATGCTTAATTGCAACTTGCTTTCACAATTTCCAGTCAGGCTGCAAAATACTTTATGGCCTTAATAAACTTGTAGATGTAGTTGTGTATAGAGACGTGCACCCTGTGCACATGTCAAGCCAAAGAGCCAGTTGCATTTCCACAGCACCTGCTAGCTAACAAAGTGCAACACACACAAATGAATGTGTGACTGGCCCGTGTTTGTACCAAGTGTCCAGAGAGAGAGAATTTTGAGTGTTAGACAGAGAACAGAGGCTTCAGAAAGTCTCTGAACTTAAAAGCAGGGTGCAAGTGCAGCACAGTATGTTTGTTCGAGACAAATGTCAGAGTGATGGATCTGTTAGAGGTGACTTTTTTCTGTGCAGTTTCATGCCACAAGGCTTAGCAGCACAGTACAGGTAAACAGCGTGATCAGAGATCTTTGGCTTTTGTTAAAAATAAAAAAGAAACTTCTTACACAACCTTTTACATTAAATCATTTTTTGCTTGTATCAGGATATAAACAGGGTGTATATTATTAAAAGACATTTACTTTCAGTAACTTTACAGGCATACTGCAGCATGTGAGTAGGCTGCATAGTGAGATTCCTGGCCCTTCCTGTCACCTCGATGTTACCCGACCTAGAGGATAATAAGGGTATGCTTAGCTTTGCTGATTTCTCATGAGCTGTATGCAGCCCCACATTCTAACACACGTTGGGCTTTGGCTCTATATTTTATGATCCAGGGTTCATAGCCAGGTTTGCATCTCAGCAGGTGGCTGTGGGCCTCCTTCAGGGCCATGAGGTGGGCCTGAAGGAGGAGACTGTGCGAGGACTTGTACTTGTGCCTCATTGACTCTGTGACAAAAAGATTTCTTTTCACTTTTACTGAAACTCTCCTATTACAGCACCTACTTTAATCAAAGAAATAGCTGTGCCCACAGGCCATTTGAAGGACTTGCACATGATGGTGGATGAAAAAAATAATAATTTTGATGTCAACACTGACTGGATATGAAAACTGGTCAGCCAGAGACAGTTCTTCAAGGTTATGGGCCGTTACCAATGACAAGTTACTCCTGAAAATGTCTATTTAAAATCACAAAAACAGGCGAGGGCCGAATTGAACGAGCTCAGTCCCCGTTATTCATTTCACTCTGAGGGCGCCCCCTTTGTATCATACCAGAACCATCGCAGTTAAAGATGACGATTTGTTCTAATTTATATTTAGTGACATAGCTAATATATATGAGTGTAGGTGTGTGAGTGTGTACTATTGAATATTGAAATATATTACAGAAGCCTAGCTGTTGTTTTAAATCTAAACCAGCTAATGTTTGTCATGTATGTACTTGAAATGAAATGAAATTCTACCTCAGGATCAATGAAGTCCATCCAACCCAAAATCCAGGCTGTGGAAATGTGTCTTGCAGTGCGACGCTTCACGTATTTGTTTGTCTGCTTTCCCGTCACATCATGAATCACCTCTCAGGCATATCTGTTGATTTACTGTCTTTGAATAAAGAGCCCAATATTTACTGAGGCTAATTTACTGTGTACTATAACTCAAAGGGTGCAGTCCACTCCAGTGACTGATTTAACTACAGCTCCAGTCACAGCACCTCTAACACTGTCTAATTACAGTAACAGCAGTGATAAAACACCACACTGCAGACTCATAGTCAGACGAAAATAAATGCGGAAACAGAATCAAGAAGAGGGAGGCGCCATGTTTCGATATACACATACGTGTAAACGCATGTATGTATTTTTCTTCATTTTTGCTGCTCTTAATTTGTACTGTCCACTTTCTGCTGTGACCAAGCACATTTCCCACCTGTGGGACTAATAAAAGTGTATCTTACCTTATGTAGATATTTATAGCATAAAGGCAGTGTTACACTTTGTATAAAGAGTCAGTTGCATGCCTGCACCACTTGTTCTACATAAAAAACTGTGAAAGGAAATGACTGTACCGTATCTTCCACACTATAAGGTGCACTTAAAATCCTTTAATCTTCTCAAAAATCGGCAGTGCGCCTTATGCATGAATTCTGGTTGTGCTTACTGACCTCGAACCGATTTTATGTGGTACATGGTGCTCAAAAATCTGTCAAAAATGTTTTGGTACGACTTTGGTAAACTATGAAGCCGCACCGCTTGATGGATTATCGGAGCATTACGGAGCCTCGCGGAGTAAGCTGGGTCCTAAACTCCGTCGGCTCAGGTCCCAAAGTCAAACGAACACTGCAGCATCACTGAGGGATAAAAACTGTTTAAATTCTTTAATCTTTAATAAAATTATCAACGTTGCTGCTTTATCGGGTGTAACTATGAAGTTTAACATCCAGGCATCCATGAAAACAGAATTTATTAAATTGAACGGAGTTAGAAGTTAGCAGGAGGTTAGCTCGCTGGTTTCCACCTAAGCATGATCTAAGCTGTGTCCCAAAACGTAGGCTGCATCCTTCGGAGGACTCAGCCTTCACAGTCTACTGCGAGGCTGTGAAATGGGACGGTCTAGCCTTCAGATTAGCATCACCGCTGTCTCGGTGGAGTTGCGGGGGTCTGAAAACGATGAAGCCGGGAGTCTGCTGCTCTCGCCGGGTCGAGTGACCGTTGTACCCCCCGGCTAGCTATCGAGCTGGTGGATAACAGACGTCTCCAAAACGTCAGCGCACTTTTGAAAATATACGATGTCTTGATAACCAAGCAGATATTTGAAGTTTACACAGCTACTTTCTCGCCTGAAAATATGTTAAAAGTTTATTTTGTGACCCAGGAAGATTAATAAGAGTAATATTAAAACTTAGTAGCGGCCGCCATTGTTGGAAACTGGGCTGCGCTATGAATTCTGGGATATGGTGTGCCAAGAAGGACACACCCGAGCCATCCTTCAAATTCGGGGAAATGAAGGACGCATTTGTCGGCCGCATTTGAAGGAGTCGACGCATTGGAACAGCCTTTGTCGCCTGGCTGTGACGTAATCGGCCTTCAAATGCGGCCTCCAGAGGATGCAGCCGACGTTTTGGGACACAGCTATAGCATGTTCTGACTGAGAGAGTGAAAAATATTACAAACTCCTGATGGAGTGACAGACACAAACCTGATTTAGAAGGCTAAAGGAAACATTATGCAGGTTTACATTGAGAACTGGTAAGAGTGGGCTTCAGTTTCTAATAGTGGGCATTATTTAGCAAAGTGCACAAAGCTGATATTGTCACAACAGGTTTTATGTATATCCTTAAAGATTATCCTTGATGAAGGTCCTGATACTCACAGGGCTCAGTGTTGTTGTTCTTGACTTGTATGCATTCATTATTAGCATTTTTGTACCTTGACAGCGTTTCCTCAATAAAACCAATAAATAACGTGATCGAATCACATTTTCCTTAGCAGCCTATTTCCTGTTACCTGTGTGAAGAATGGAGACATCATTTCTAGCTGGAGGGTCAGTAACTTTGCCAGAACTTTAGAGCTAATAACCTGTCAGGCCTTTGTTGACAACATCATCCAATTTCAGACAAAATGACAGGAATGAATCAAACTGAGAGGAAGGTATAACTACACAGATGAAAATTGTTTTGTGTTATTCTTTTTTCTTTAAGCTGACCTTTGCCCGTATCACATATGCACCTCAGGCAGCAGAATAGTTCTCTACGCTCCAGCAGAAATACTGGATGCTGAGGTTATAGCTCTGTCATGGAGATGAAGCATTTTCATTCCGTAAAATGGAAGGAATGGAGAAGTTTTTGAGGGATGAATTTCAGGTAATCTCTCTCTCTCTCCTTGCATTGAGAAGGAGTGTGCACTGAGCCACGAAGCGAATCTGTCAGAAAAATAGCTCTTTGACAAATGAGCATCGACAGCACAGACACACACACACTCACACACACTCACACACACACTCTCACACACACACACACACCTTGGCCGTTCTCCCTCCATACTGAAGTGGTCTTGATATTTTAAGATTTCCAACCTACATTCACAGTCTAACAGCCCTCTGGAAGAAAAGAAATCAATACAGCCTCAGAATGACTTTCACTGTGAGGCTTGTTGGGGTGATTAAACAGTTAGTGTTTTGCAGACTGTAATTAGATGTGAACAAAGGACGGACCGGTCAAATACAACATTTTCCAGTGATGCTTTATTCCAATGTGTTTTTATTTTAGGCGGCACCTGTGAAAGGCTTAAGGACATTGAGAAGAAATACAGGATTTATAATTAGTGTTATTTTCTCCTCCAGGGGAGTGGGCTGCATTTTCATTGAGATGATCCAAGGAGTGGCTGCATTTCCTGGGATGAAGGACATCCAAGACCAGCTGGAGAGGATATTCCTGGTGAGTGACTGCTAAAGTGAATTTGGAATAGCTCTTCTCAGGCCACTGCAGCTCAGGGCTACGGTCAGAACCGTGACACGACCAATCTTTGATTTTCATCCGATCTACTGTGGATGCACTTTTTTTGCAGTCGCTGCATGGATCATAGCCCTGAACATATATAATAAATTATTATTATTTTGTATGAACTTGTGAGTGAACTAGTTGGTTACTCAATAACTGTAAGCCTGAGTTAGCAAAGTGACCCCAAACAATGATGACTCCTCCACCATGCTTGATAAGCTAGATGGGGCTTTGGTGTCTTTTCCCCCTGTATGTATGTTGGTGTACGCGTTGCTGAAAGGTTCATTTTTGGACTAAAGGACTGATGTGTGTTATAGAAAGGAAAGTTGCTACGTATGTTTTGTCCATTTAAGTTGATTTGAGGGTCCTCAGCTGTGTTAGTGACAGATGGGGTTCTTGGGTTCTAAGAATCTCTCTTTTTGTACCAATCAACATGCACGGGCTTTCACTGCAGTTTATTATAAACTGAGGAATACTGAGCCTGGGAGCAGGACAAGAAACAGCTTCTGACAAACATGAATGACCAGAGCTGTGGCCTCACAGGACAGAAACAGTGTGCTTCTGTCCTTTTCAGCACTTTCTCCGTTGTTACACTTATTCAGACAAACTGTGTAATCTATGTATACAAAGTGACAACACACACATGCATGGCTGAAAGTGAACAGTCTGTCAGGTCTCCAGTATCATACATGGATATCATACATGGTGCAGTGCTGCTGTAGTTGCAGCAGCCTTAACAGACCATGCAGCCCTGTGTCAACAGACCCTCACATTTAGAAAATGTTGGCGTCTTCTTTTCAGATTCTGCTTCATGCTGACATGATTACACTGTTCCTGTAGAGCCACAGTCATGCTAGTGCTCTCTTATTCTAGTGCATGTCAGAGGTGCTGTGCTGGGTCCATAATGGTGACAGAGGAGACAGTGAGAGCAGATAACTTTTGCTTTGTGACACGATGTGTTATCCTGCTGAAAGGCAGCATTAAAAGATGCTAAACCACGTCCACAGACAGCTACACACAGTCCGTAGTGTTGCTCACACCTTGGTTTCTGCTATTAATGGCCCACCAGTGTGCCAAGCAAACATTTCCCACACCATTACACCACCAGGAGAGGCTTGGACTGTTGACGAAGACACGTTGGCCCCTTGGATTCATGCTTTTGGCACCAAATTGTGAGTCTACCATCTGCTGCTTCAGCAGAAATGTAGACTCATCAGACCAAACTACACCTTTCATTTGGTAGTGGCGAGTCTGTGCCCACTGTAGCGTCACATTTCTGTTACTGGCAATAAGTAGCCTGTATCTGCAAGCATTTTCACGCCATGATTAGCTAATTGCATGAATAAATGGACCATTCTTTGCTTTCTAAACACTGAGTACTGGTTTAAAGTTACAGTAATACTGTAACTTTAAACCAGTACTACTGGTAATACTGAAATATTAGAACTGAAATCATAGAACTTTGCACGACCCACAGTGCTGACCAGGTGTGTCCATCTATGGCTAGGGTGCATTTTAAACTGGACTTCCTCCAGCTGGATAGCACGCAGGACGCAGGGAAAGCGAGTTAACGATAAAAACTATTAAAAAAAAAACAATATTAAAAAAAAAACAAAAACCCTGAAAACCATCAATTTCACACCCAGGCCTCAACTCTTGTGGCCCAGTTTCAAACGACCGGGCTGCAAGAGTTGCATCTACCAGCGCTGATGCTGATGTGGACGCGTTCTGCCTGCCTACATTTGACAGGTTTGAGAACAGATTTGTGTATATGTAATATTTCCAGCCAACACACTCCCGAGCCGTAATATTTTACACTAGGTGACAAATCGTCAACATGTCATGCTTCCGGGCGCCCAACACCTTCCTAAATGATGAGATCGGAAAAATGAGGAAACATGAGAACTGTTTGGAATCAATCCACACATGTTCATTCATCTTCCTCAAATGTTTTTGTAAAACACTGTTTCACGTCATTAAAGTGCTGGTTAAGGTTAGGCATAAGGTTATGGTTAGGCAGGGCTCTAGACTAACTTTTTGCCATGGGCGTACCGGTACGAAAGTTAGGCGCACACAAATTTTCTAATAATT
>NW_005187565.1:1073793-1087528 GCF_000239375.1 Pundamilia nyererei
AAAAGACGTAAACACAGCGCGGACCGGACACATCAGGATCGCTGAGCTCCGACAGCGTGTCCGTCTACGGGCCGTCGGGTGAGAAAGCCGAGAAAGACAAAGCTGATTCTGATGCGTCGGTCTGTGTTTACGTCTCTGTGTGGAGACGTAACCACCATCTGCTGTTTGGTGGTTGTTGAAATGGTTTTGTGAGCTTTAATCTGAGAATCTGGCGTTTCTGGCCAAACACAGTTATGTTTAAAAGTCGATTCAGGATCTAATGAATTGATATCGCTTTATTCAAGCTACTCACCTCCCACTTCCACCTGCACTTTCAACTGGACCACGGCCAATCAGAGAGGTCCACGATAGGGGCAAAATGTGTGTCTGTTGTTGACCACAGGGAAGGTTGCAGATTTTTTTTTTCCCGCTACCCGAACAGTTGGTCGCACAGGTGCAACCAAATATTTTTTTTTAGTCGCACCACTGAAAAATATGGCCTGGAATAAATGGCTGGAACGTGTTTTACTGCGGGACCGTCATTCTGAAGTAAATAAAAATGTATTTATATAGCACAAGTGCTTCACAATAAAACCAGAAATACAAATAAAAAAATATGAAACAGTAAAAAATATGATTAAAAGTTCATTTGTATAAAAATGTCTTCAGCTGCTTTTTAAAGCAGTCAATGGAGTAAAGACAACAGCAGGGAGTTCCACGGCCTAGGGGCCTGAAAAGCCCGATCCCCACGTGGGACCAACAGTAACCTCTGACCTGACGACCTAAGTGCTCGGGATGAAGCATGAGGTTTCAACAGGTCAGACATATAGTGGGGAGCTTCACCGTGCAGAGCTCTAACAGTTACAACTAAAAATTTTAAATGAACCCTAAAATTTACTGGCAACCAATGAAGAGAAGCCAAAACTGGAGTAATGTGTGGCCTCTTGTTTGTGCCAGTATATTTGTGCTACTGTATTTCACACACAACCCGGCACGCAGCTTAAGAATGCCAAAGGTCGCCTTTCACGTTCCTCAGGAACGCCGCAGGACGTGACAAATCGTCAGGATGTTACGCCTCAGGAGTGAGAACGGGCTGTTCCAGCAGTAGGACGATCATGGCAGACAGACTGTAGAGTGCACCTGCCAGTCACTGGCTAATTTCTTATGGCTGGCTCTTCCATAGCCACTGATTTGAGTGGTTCCATGTTCCAGTTGCATTCAGTCACATGAGTGAGACAATATGAAGACAATATGAGACAATGATTGACAACCATGGTTGTCAATATGAACGTTGTTTTGTAAACGTCCTATATGATGTTTGACACATATATAATCATATAGCTGTAAGTAATTACATCTATGATTATCTATCAATTGGATGGCTGGCATAAATATTTTAAAGTGATGTGAAGTCTCATGAATCCTTTAATCTGGTGATCCCTCCATATAATTTCATCCCCAGTCTCTTAATTGAAGCAGAGTGTAGCAGGGCAGACATAATGGATTTATATTCATAGGCTGAAAGGGCCTGAATAATTAATGTATAAAATGATTGAGATGAGAGTATGGAATAGATTTAACCGGGAAAGGCTAAAGATGCACATCTGAGAACGAATGGGTTTGGGATGAAGGGATGAGGAAAGGTGAACAAAGCCCTGCAGGCAGGGGGGTTTCTTAAAACGCAAACAGAAGAACAAGATGAAGAAAAACACGTCTTATTGATTGTCTTTTATGCTAGAAGGGATCAGTGGGGCTTCTGTAAGAGGTGCCGGCCCTCAGTGATCCCCGCTCGTCTCTCAGACTCAAAGAGGCCCAACAGTGGGATCGCTGCTGGCCACACTGATGATGAGGCTCAGCTGCTCGTTGCTTCCCTACAGAGACTTTCCACTCTGGTCATTCTTTGTTTCCTTTAGTTTCTGCCACCATCATGGAAATCCACCAAGTAACTTATGTGAGCCGACACGGTTGCATGTGTACATAAAAGAGATAAACCCAAAACACGAGCTATCCAGTAAAAAGGTCACCTGTAACAGCACAGGTGGTAGTTCTATGGCTCAGGCTGTCACTGTCATCTGAAAGTGTACCTGCTGTTCTGTCCAGTAGCACCGAGCCTTAAAAGCTGTGGGGCAGCAGTAATTGAACAAATGGAGAGAGAGAAAGTTTATCAGTTCTTCTCTGTAGATCTTTGTCTGTCCTCGAGGACAGAGTCCCACGTCCTGGTTAGTGTTATGTGCAAACGATGCGATACACAGCACAGATGGGACGATCATGTGATTATCATTTAGACAAAAAGGACTTCAAACTGTTGTTAAAATGTTTTTTTCACACAGTTTTGTTCTAGAGACTTAATTACTATTACTATTAAGACCGTACTGGCATTGCTTACTGATTTAAGTATCTGTTGTTGTTGTTGATTTAAGTGCAAACATTAAGTAGAATCACAGATATTTGTGTTTAAAATACTCTATTACTATTAAAAGAAAGAGTAACTATTTTACTCAAACAAAAATGCAGAAGAAAACTAAAATGTACTGAAAGTAAGAAGGTAGCAAGCAGCTCTTTTGAGGACATTTCTACCAGAACGTCCCGTGTGCTGTTTAATAAAGTAATGTTAGTACATGTGAATAGAAATGTTTTTCCAGCTCTCAGCATCCACTCAGCTTCAATTTGTTATGTAGGACAAAAGCAGTGAAAGACATTAGCGTAAGTTTCTTTGATAACGCTGTGGAGGATGTGCGCCCACACTGAACATGATTCGAGTCAGGGGCTAAAATGAGTTTCAGCAGGTGGGAAACTGAAGATCAGTGTCAGCCGCTCAGCATGGGGAGAAGAATCACAACTCAACACTTCGTTCTGAGAGCTCCACTAAATTGTCTCTAATACATAATAATAATAATATATAATAATAATACATGCTGTCTGCCATCTTTCTCCATCTCTGACTAGTTCGCGCTCACTCTTTGCTGTCCCTGCGAAACGCAGCAACTAGACTGCTAGCAGACACACTGTGCGACAAACTGCACACAAACAGGCTGTGTGTTTATTGATATTTATTGTTTTATACTGTGACCACAACTCATGTGCAATGCCTGTTTTGACAATGTAAGGAGTAGAAAGTACAGATACTTGTGTTAAATTATAGGAAGTAAAAAGTTGTCAGAAAAAAGTAAAGTATAGATATCAGTAAATTCTACTTGAGTACAGTAATTAAGTATTTGTGCTTACAATGATATTAAATTAATTCATTGCAGTCTGTTTTAAACTGGATCCTGTTTAAAATATTTGAAATCATTTAACACTTTTTCCCAGTGGCGTGACAGGAATTGGATGCTGCAATGCTAATGCGTGTTAAACTTTAGTGACACACCTGTGTGCCGCACAAAGGTGTGCCGTGGAAGATTATCTGGTTCCACCTGATTAGTACTCCAAGCCACCGGCGTGAGTAACGGGCAGAACAAGTACATTCTCTTCCACTAGAGGGCAGTACAACTACCTGCTTTAATTCAATTGGTTGCCAACTGCCGATAAAACAGAAAAAGACAAAGAAAAAATTACATAATGGATAAATGTTTGACAAGAAAAATTAGTCAGTCTGACCTGGTCCTGGAGAAAATTCCAACCCAGATGAAGGCCTGAGCATGAATAATGGTCAGATAAAGCAAATAAGGTACACTGGGGACAAACCGAGCCAATTCTGCTGCACCTTTTTTGTTTGGTGGTGTGCCGTGTGATTTTTCTGATGGGAAATATGTGCTGTAGCTCCAAAAGATTGGGAAACACTGCTCTAGATCTTCAGCTGCAATTATCTATGGTTTGTATCCATTACAAGTTTTTTAAAAGTTATTATTTGTTACTTTTGTTAGACAATTTCAGCAGTTTATAACTATTTCAGCTGTTTATTCAGTTTTTTAACTGTCATCTTACACTTAATGGTTTTGTGGCATTTGCCTTAACATTTATGCAGTACTGCAAACAGTTGTCACCACCAGGATTACTTTTCCTGTAGCTCTTTTTTCTTCCACAGTCACTTTAGTATTACAATTTTATTTATATAGCACATTAAAAACTCCACAGGTATGCCAAAGTGCTTCACAGAACGAGTTAAGAGCAATAATAAATACAAATACAAAACACAAAATACAAATAAAATATACTAACAGGCGGGTGACATAGCTAACCAATAATACACCAGGCGTAGTAGGCTCTAGGAGGCGGGAAAGTTTTTAATCGAGATTTAAAAGATTGAATTGAATCAGACGCCCGAATAGTTAGAGGGAGGTTATTCCAGAGGTAGGGTGCGACAGCGGCGAATGTGCGGTCACGTCTGGTCTTGAGCCGAGATCTAGGTCGCACCAGGAGCATTTGGCCTGATCTAAGCGCTCTCCCAGGGGTATAACAGCTGAGGAGATCCGTAAGATAGCTGGGCGCGGTGTTACTTGTGATTTTAAAAGTGAGCAATAAGATTTTAAAATCAATACGAAATTTAATAGGGAGCCAGTGCAGGTCGGAAAGAACTGGAGTAATAGACTCAAACCTGCCAGTTCCAGTTAAAAGACGCGCAGCCGCATTTTGAACGAGCTGCAGTTTGTGAACAAGGGCAGAATGGAGACCAGTGTAAAGGGAATTACAGTAATCTAATCTTGATGTAAATAAGGCATGGATAAGTTTCTCCAGGTCTTTATGTGGTAAGTAGGGCTTGGCCTTAGAGATTAGACGTAGTTGATTGAAACTCGATTTAACTACAGAGGACACATGTTTGTCCAACTTGAAGGAACTGTCCAAGACAACACCCAGGTTCCTCACAGTGTCAGAAAGGGAGTCAGCAAAGGGCCCAAAAATACCAATTAGTTCAGCCTGAGAGGAGGGAGTATCAAAGATTACAGTTTCTGTCTTCTTATCATTTAGAATGAGGGAATTGCTCAGTAGCCAGATTTTAACTTCATCCATACAATCAAAGAAGTGTTGCAACGACGTGACATCCTCAGCTAGTTCAAAATAGATTTGAATGTCATCCGCATAGAAGTGGAAAGAAATGTTGTATTTATCAAAGATTCGGCCCAAGGGTAACAAGTATAAAGAGAACAGCATGGGACCCAGCACAGACCCCTGGGGGACACCAGAGGTGACAGGGGCAATGGAGGAGGAGCAGGTACCCATGGTGACAGAAAAGGACCTTTCTGAGAGAGAGGATTTAAACCAGCTAAGGGCACTGCCCGTGATGCCCACCACATCCTCAAGCCTCATTAAAAGGACATTATGGTCCACCAAATCAAAAGCAGAGGACAAATCAAGCAAAATGAACACCACAGGGCGCCCTGAGTCAGCAATTGAGAGAAGATCATTAAAGACTCTCAGTAATGCAGTTTCCGTGCTATGGCGTGGCTTAAACCCCGACTGAAAATTTCCCCGATATTATTTGCATCCAAATAAGTTTGAAGTTGGGAATGAACAATCTTCTCTAGGATTTTAGACAGAAACGGGAGTTTGGAAATAGGTCCAAAGTTAGCGAGGTCATTCTGATCAAGGGAGCTCTTTTTGAGTATAGGTTGCACTACAGTGTGTTTATAACAGTGACAGGTTAATTAATGATAAAACACAGGGCCCGATAATGTTAAACCCATCTTTAATAATGCGAGATGGAAGGATGTCATGAGCAGCGTTTGAGTTTTTTAGGTGATCAGTTATGCCCTTAAGAGTAGGGAGCGACACTGGATCAAACTGATTGAGGTTAGTAGAGCATCGTAAAGCTGGGGCCTGACTCATCACAGGGGGGTGTCAGACTCTTAGAGATTCTGCCTGTAAAATGAGTTAAAACATTTTCACAAAGGGCTAAGGAAGCCAATCTAGGCGTTTCAGGACAAGGATTGGACAATGAGTTAAAAGTCTTAAATAAAATACGTGGGTTGTGACTGTTATCCGCAATGACACCCGACAGAAAAGCCGCTTTAGCCAACTTAGCAGATTTCTGAAATTCCAGGCGGGTCCTGCGAAGGATATCAAAAGACACATCATTTCTCCACCGTCTCTCAGCTTGGCGGCAAACGCGTCGTAAAGCGTGTAAAGAGTCATTTAGCCACGGCTGAGAGCAGCTTCTAGGCCGTTTTACTTTCATAGGGGCCACAACGTCCAGTAAAGAGGAGCAGGTAGAGAGAAAGGAGTTAGCAAAATCATCAACTGAAGAGGGTGTAGAACGATCAATGTCAGGGAGAACAGATTTAGAGAAAGCAGCCGAAAATTCAGCCACAGTCCCAGGATTGATTATGCGCACAAGACGTCAAGGACCCTCAAAGCTCTGGTCCAATTTGCATAACTCAGCATCAAAGATGACTGGGAAATGATCGGAGATTCCAATGTTGCTGATGTCCCTGATACAAATGTCCAGTCCATAAGAAAAAATCAAATCAAGGGTATGTCCTTTAAGGTGGGTAGGTGCATTAACCCACTGGATAAGATTAAAAGAGTCAACTAAGGCTAGAAAATCCTTGGCAAACACATCATCTTTACAACAAATGTGAATGTTAAAATCGCCAGTGATAAGAACACGATCATAATTTAGGTAAAGAGATGCTAAAAAGTCACCAAAGTCGCTAATGAAAGTCTTATTATATTTCGGGGGACAGTAAATCACAACACAGAGAGTCAAGGGGGGACCAGCAAGTTCCAGCAGCTGAGCTTCAAAGCTAGGGAACATAGGGGAAGGCATGTGCCGTACTCAGAATTTATTCCTAAAGACCACTGCCAGTCCTCCACCCCTGCCCGAAGGTCTCGGTGAGCTAAAAAAGGCACAATTCGGAGGAAGGAGCTCTGAGAAAGGGAAAGACTCACCGGGACGAATCCAAGTTTCCGTCATGAATAGTAAATTCAGTCCTGTAGCAGTAAAAAAATCGCTCACAATAAAAGTCTTATTAGTCAGTGACCTAACATTTAATAGCGCATAGATTGCCATAGCACACGCCGCCTTTAGGAGGCTTAATCCAACATTGAGCCGGCGAGTAAACCACTGGGGTGGCAGGGCAGGCCTGCAGCTCAGCATGGCGAATCCATCGATGCCTAAACAATCTAAAGGTAAAGTGCTCCCAGAAAGTCGGGGGAAGGCAGAGAGCATCCACATCGACGTCGAAGCCAACCACATACCGTGCCTTTAGATAAGCCTTAATGCGGACACGGACACCACTCCATTTACCCCTTTTCCTGTAGCGTCAACCACGTAGTATGACAACAAGCACATAGATATTTAAACAGGGGTTCCTATAAAACAAGCCTGAACGTCTTTTGTTTTATTTAAACAAACCTTCATTTGAAATGCAAAGCGAATATATTCCACTGGCTAGAGAGTGCTCGCCATTTCTTATCCAAATCACATTTGCTATTTTGGATTCATGTGTGTTCAACTGTCAGCAGGTGGTAAAAGACAGGTGAATATGAAAATGTGCAGGTATGCGGCTTGGCGAGGCAGTATGCGGATCACAGCATTAGCTCACCTGTCAGAGTCAGCATTGACATTTCCATCCATCCTGCTGGCTCTGCTCTGCAGCTCTGTGCGTTCGCTGCCAGCCTGTCAGACAGGTCAGAGTTTCACGCACAGCCTCAGAGACTCATGTGAAGGGCACCCTCAATGAATTATGCGGAGTCAGAAGCATCTTAAAGGCCATGTTGTTTGAAGACAGGCAGAAGAAAGGTCAGCTTCCATCACTGTTTGAGAGGCACCCTGCCAGGAGTGGAGTCGGCACACTGAATGCAACGTGATGTCACGGGTTGACCTGGGGTTTTCTCCTTAACCAAACCATCAGCGGGTTAGTTGCTTCTGAGTGGGAAAGCAAAAGTTGAGTGATGCGTGCTGCTGTTATTTTAGGATCTTTGAGTTTGAGCTAAACTTCGTCAACATTTGTTAAAGAAGGAGGCAGATTATTTATAACATAGATGGAGTAGATTTGTATTTCACTAAAGAAGCAAAAATATTTCCCTTGATAATGTGACAGATCAGTAAGCTTGCTTTTCACTCACCAGATGTGCTGAGGTCTGAACTGTAGTATTAATCTGGGGTTAAGGAACACAAGTATTCAGACTAACAAGAGCCAAATTTGGTTTTGCTTTAGATGGAAAGATGGATAACAGGAATGACTTGACTTGGCTGGAATGGGGTTGTATGGTAATTTTCAACGTCAGTGGCTTTGGGGTATGTTTAATGACTTATCTCTGAAAAGCCTGCTGGTTAAAAACCCCGTTCAACAACACTAATCACATGTTAGAAGCTCGTTTTCCATTCCAACAAAGTGATGCTCATATGATTGATTCTCATAAGCGTATAACTAATCTATTAAAAATACATACGAGTAGTTTGGGTTCGTGGACGCTGCCATGTTCCCCACCATATTTGAAAACATTGGTTGGGAAAGAGATCTCCTTTCTGACTAATGGGATTTGTGGTCCGTCTCTAGCCAGCCATGCAGAATGCCAACGGCAGAGGAGAAGAGAATTTGAAGGCATTTGCATGGCATGGAGGGACGTTTAAATTCATGTCTGCACAGACTCAGACTCCACATATGAAGCCTTATACCTATGTTTTTTTCATCTGAGAAGGGGTCCCCTTCACCAAAGAAACAAAAATGCAAATGAAAGAGACGACAGTGTCTTAATAAAATGTCTCAAGCTTCGTCTCCTGAACTGAGGTCAGGGCTCAACACATGAAAACTTACATAAACATGCTTATTCATTCTCAGTATTGTCTCAGTTGCTTCTTGTCAGCTGATCATGCATTTCATCTCCAAACAGCTGACACCCATCAGGCTAAACAACAACAGCTGGTTATTATCCCAGCTAATGTTAGGCTCAGCTGTCGAAAAAAACACTTTTTCTCTAATAAACAATAAACATTAAAAATCACATAAGCCTCAAAGTCCAGCAAAGTTATATCCACTAGCAAGCAGCAGCTAATAAAAGCTAACAGTGGCTAACAGTAGCCAACAGCAACTAAAATAGCAGCGCTTACTGACAGCTCAGTACTTCGCTGTCACCAGTCAGAAGTGCAAACCAGTATCACAGCTAAACGTGCCTAAACGTCCATTTCACGCTTTGTCTCTCTAAAACGTGAAATGGACACGTATGCAGAAACTGCATTACTGCATTCAGAAATGACATCACCAGCAGGGGGAGATAGTAGATTTAATAGTATAGTATATTTAATTTGAGCAATTAAGAAATCTCCTCTGCTGTTACTGCAGATTAGTGCAACAACTTCTGCATGCACGTCCTTTTCACGCTTTGGCAAAGCATGAAATGGACATTGTGTCTATTACAGGCTTTGCTGTGATATGAGAAGTGACCTTCTTTGTCTCACTGACTCATATTGGACTCTTTCACAAAGCTTTACAGGCTCCTCCAGCGTAAGTAAAGGTGTGAGCTTCTCACTGGGCAGCTGAGACTGACAGTCGCTCATAGACAGGGAAAAGCTCCAGGATGGATCTGGATCCAGGCCAGATATTGTTAGAAACATGCTACCTTTGGCCGTTATGGGGCACAGTCTAAATTACATTTTTTTAATCTCTCTTGGCTGACTATAGCTAGCATTGTGTGAATTGGGAGGGGTAAGAAACAGAACTCGTTTGACGTTGATCTGCTGACATCTAGCCATGAAAATTTTGCACATAGTAGCTTTCATTTTATGAGCAATTTAATCTGATAGGAGTCAGTTGATGGGACGAGTGACGGGAGAAGGGAGCGGGAGATTGGTGCTGCAGCTGCAGTGATGCAGACGCTGTACCGCTCTGTTGTGGTGACGAGAGCTGAGTGTGAAAACCCATCGAGCTACGTCCCTGCCCTCACCTATGGCCACGAGCTGTGGGTAGTGACGAAAGAACGAGATCGCGGATACAAGCGGCAGAAATGAGCTTCCTCCGAAGGGTGGCTGGCCTCTCCCTTAGAGATAGGGTGAGAAGTTCAGCCATTCGGGAGGGGCTCAGAGTAGAGCAGCTGCTGCTCCACATCGAAAGGAACCAGCTGAGGTTGTTCAGGTATCTGACAAGGATGCCTCCTGGGCGCGGTTTTCCTGGCATGTCCCACCGGGAGGAGGCCCCGGGGCAGACCCAGGACACCCTGGAGAGATTATATCTCTCGGCTGGCCTGGGAACGCCTTGGAGTTCCCCCGGACAAGCTGGAGGAGGTGGCTGAGGAGAGGGAGGTCTGGGCTTCTCAGCTTAGGCTGCTGCTCTGCGACCCGGCCCCGGATAAGCAGAAGAAGATGGATTAATCTGATAGGCAGGTTAATACATACATTTGGAATGAGTCACATGACTACACCTTTAACACGTCCATTTTCCTTGTCATTCTTGTGATGCATTCAAAGTGCAGGTGTAGCGTTGCAGTTCTTGGGCGTCTACCGAGCCGTACAGAACAGGAGCAGGCATGTTTGCATGTTTGCATTTTTGGGGCTTTTTTATGTGGCAGGTAAATTCAGGAAAAAACATGTGAAGAAGGTGATGATACTAATTCAGGAAATTCTGTCTTTTATATTAGCATCATGTTGTCCAGGGTGGAAATCAGTCATATAGTTGAATTAATGTGTCTAAATCTGAGCGGTCTATAGCAGGGTAGTAGAACAGCCTGTACTTATGTAAAAATATCTACTGGAACTCACAAAACAAATTACTATAAGACTTATTTCTCAGTAATTCTTCTCCTGACACTGCACCGCTACACCCAATCCTCCACCTGCCAAATCCCAGTCTAATCCCTGCCTACAGTCCTGCCCTTAAGTGGTTCACTGATGACCCAGTGGATGTTAAAAGTTAACATCAAAAGTAATCCTGATATGTGCTGTAGTAACTTAAAAGCCCACTCGTGATAATTACCCGAATGTTTAAAATGCATCATTAACGGGCACTTTTTTCTCACACTCGAGAGAATCTCAGAAGAGCCGAGTAGATCTTGTCTGAATCTCTCATTTGGCGCCCAACAGGAAACGGCGTGCTTCGCACATATTCCTACTACTAGAATTTCTCTGGTTCATATGAGCGTGCTGCCTGAGTAGAGC
Organism: Pundamilia nyererei; assembly: GCF_000239375.1. Taxonomy (NCBI): domain Eukaryota; kingdom Metazoa; phylum Chordata; class Actinopteri; order Cichliformes; family Cichlidae; genus Pundamilia; species Pundamilia nyererei. The sequence continues at coordinate 1,084,802 of NW_005187565.1, forward strand.
GTGCAGCACATGGAGCACATCTTGTCTGGCTGGAAGGTTAAAGACTTTTTCATTCTCACACTCACCTCCATCAGGAAGTGTGTGGAAAAGTTCAGGTGTAGTCGGGTGATCTTAATAATGCATGTGCCATGTGGTGATTTAAGTCCTGTCACGAGCACGGAGGTGTGAGTTACAGCTGCAAATTAGCGCTTGTCTTTCACTGTAGATCTTGACCTTCTTTTAGAAATCCTGTTCTTTGATTAATTAAGGGAGTGTTTCTCAAATGTTGTTAGCGACACAGCTAACAGGGAAACTGCCTGCAACAGCGACCCTTTCCTTCGTTACCTCTCGTGCTCGCTGATAACCAAATAGTAATGAGCCTCCCGTGACTGAAGGATTTATTAATAAACCCCAAAATAGCTTTTCTGTGCGTATTTTTTTCTAACCCATATTTTTGTCACGGGCTGATTTCCCTCTAATACCACACCCCCGCAGTGTTATTATCTCTGACAGCATTATGCGGATCCAGTGCTTGTCACCATTCCTACAGCTCTCTGTGCACGTCGGGCTTAGCGAGGCGGAAACGCACACTTTCATTTATCCAAAGTGCTTGTTTCAGATGCATGCTGCTATCTTTAGTGTTGGAATAACTGTGGTCATGCAGTCTGTGTTTGTCTTTAGGTATTAGCATGACTCTCTCTCTATACCGCTGTCTCACACACACACAGACACACACACGCAGAGTGTGTCTGTGTGAGAATTAAAATTGAGGTAGACGAGGCAGAGGCACAGTGGAGCTGGTTAACTAGCTGTCAGGTCATAAAAGATTGCGTCCGCTGGAAGATCTATATGAATATGGACAGGTCTATCTGTAGGAAATAGGCTGTCAGGCAGAGGTAAATGTCTCAGTGCAAAAATGTTTGTGTGTTGCTTCTCAGAAGACACCAGTGCGCCTCCTTCCATTAGTGTGAGTGAAACAGCTGTTGTTTCTGGTGAAATATGCCCTCAGACAGCCACGGGTAATATGATAGCTTATGTTTGTGCGTAAGACTCGCTATTTACTGAAATACACTGGCTACGTTTACATGATCATAATAATCTGATTACGGACATTAATCAGAGTGATGCATTGCTGCAATTAAGATGTTTACATGTTGCTTATCAGACTGTTTCATTAATATCCTCTGCTCGGCGTAAAGCCATAAATGCCACCTCCACAACACGGTGACGGTTTCCCTCTAATATAGGGGATGTACCCTAAATCTAAACTGTTGTTCGGTTCTTATTAAACTCTGCCCATCCTTTTATTTCCATCTCAACAGAGCTTGTACAAAAGTGTTTCTCAAATGAAGGCTTGCCAGTATTAAATAATAAAGAACTACCAGAGATGATTAGTTTCTTTTAAGTATAGGTGCTAGGGTCTTTGAGAGATGCCAGCACCATTTTTATTGGTATCTGGCACCATTAAAATGATTCTAGACTAGCTGTTAGCAGTTATCAGTAGACATGTGATAGCTTGTACATCATGTGACGTTTCTGGTCCCCAGAGAATGAATACACGTCCTCTTGATTTTTTTTAAATGCTAACTTTGTTTTTCTTAGTCATTCCAACCTGGTGGTCAGCGCAGCCAACCGCTGCAGTAAAATAAAACTTGCTGTAGATGCATTTGGAGGTACTAGTGATAGATAATCCACTTGATGAACTCTTTACTGAAGGCAGAGATTTAAGACGTTACAGCAGTTCCAAACGTGCGGCAACAGGAAGGGACAGGTGCAGACACACTCTCTGAGGCATTACCATGAAAGGTTAGCATTTAGAAATGCTCATAAGGATCCAACAGTGATGTTGGACGTGTCACTGTCACTATATCGAGTCCAAATTTAACTGATCATCCTCAGTTAATTCTTTGATGATGAGTCTGTGAGCTAACATGCTAGTTTTAAGTCTTATTTAATACAACACGTTATTCATTTTGTAAGTTACTGTTGCCATTAGTGTCCAGCAATCCGCTCTTTTAAGCCTGACGTCATTAGCCAAACTCCGCTTCAAACAAACACTGTTGCATCACTGAGAATTACAAACTAAATTCTTTCATCTGTAATAAAATGATCAGCGTTGCTGCTTTACCAGGTGTAACTATGAAGTTTAACATCCAGGCATCCATGAAAACAGGATTTATTACATTTAACAGAGTTAGAAGTTAGCAGGAAGTCAGCTCGCTAGCTTCCATCTAAACATGATACAGTGGTCCCTCGCTATATAGCGGTTCACTTTTCGCGGCCTCGCTGTTTCGTGTCTCCTGTACAGTACAGAATGCGTTCAGCTTGTCAGATTTACATAAATCTTCGCTAGCAGAAGGTAACAAACACAACAATGTCGACGTCACAGGATTGTAAGGCGCATTAAGCGAAACAAAACAGCGTTGGGTCTGTGTTTCCACAAGCCCCGCTAGTTTAGAGACTTATTCATCATGAAGAAAACAAGACAGTCAGCGATCAATCGATTTACTTTCAAGGGAGGCCTCGTCGGTATCTCAGGAACGCACTTCGAACCCTACCACAAAATGACCCCAAATCCGGCCTCCGCTTGCTGCCTTTTATTGGGAAAACAGTTCACACAATACACATCACAGCAAAACCCCCCCAATGGTTCTAAGACAAGGCACTATGTGTGTGTATGTGTAAGCACCTGTATGCATGTACAAGAACGTGTGTGTGTGTGTGTGTGTGTGTGTGTGTGTGTGTGTG
>NW_005187565.1:1088366-1089568 GCF_000239375.1 Pundamilia nyererei
GCAGGATGCTGTACACGGGCCAAACTTCAGTCAGGAGAACAACTGAGATAATCCATCCACAATACGAGGTTAGTCATTCATATACTGCTGCATGGGCTGCAGTTACATTGTAAGGGTTTAAAAACTGAGCTTTAAAATGAACAGTGGTGATAAAAACCGAGAGAGGCCGACAGTGATCACTGACTGTTTTAGGGGCTTGTTCAGATGAAATAGAACAAGATACAAAACATTAAAACATGTTAAAAACACAACAACCTTCATAAACATAGAGTAGTTCGGACCTGGAAGCAGGATTGATACGTCGTCACTTAACAACTGGACAAAGCAATGTGACTCCATCACTAGTTTCAAGTCTTCTTAAATACAGCACAATGGTTGTTCTGTAGGTCACTGAGAGTAAAATACACACCAAAGTCAGAGTTAGATGGTGGCTACTTGGTGGTCGACGTGTCCCTTCCATTGTTGCTTGGATTGTATCCTCCCCTCTTCAGTCACTTCCACCTCTCACGGGTCACAGTCAGATTTAAAAAATCCAAGTGGCCAATGAACAAAAAGCCAAATGTCTTTGGCTCATGATTTTGAACATCGCCACAGTGTTGAGTGACATGATTTCGGCTGTATCCATGGTTTATATGCACTCAGGCTTTTTAACTAAGATGTGAACTGTAAGGAACCTTTACAACATCATTGGCAGCCAGTGGAACCCTTTGAACCGTTTGAACATGGTTCCACACAGAACAGCTGTGAAGGAGTTCATTACAGCAGTGCAAAGGCACCGCATGGTGTCCAGAGGCCTGTTTATTTTGAGTGTGTTCCTGCTATGAAGTGTAAGCCGGTGCACATGTGAGCTGATCTACTCTCAGGAGAGAGCGGGAGGCTGCTGGGGAGATAAATAATGCCATTTCACCACCAGCCGCTGTGCCTGTGACATGAGCATCCATCTGCTGAAACCCAGACAGGATAGCCAGGGCTTACTGAACACATTCCACCCCGGCGCAATGGGAGACAGCTGATCCACTTGGCTCTGGTTCTGATCCATTTGACCCCTGCCTGGAGGTGACCCCAATCTGCTTGGCCGTGACCAGGGATGGAGAGGAGCCAGGGGTGAGACTTGGGGTTTTGGAGCAGAGGAGAAGATGAAGGCTGGGGTCAACTTTAGGACAATGGCAGAGAGCAAGGAAGGGAAAGTGGTGGGAGTGGGA
>NW_005187565.1:1094564-1112266 GCF_000239375.1 Pundamilia nyererei
GGGACGATTCCGTTTTTTAAGGGACGGTTGGCAACCCTAATGCAACCCTATGTGTGGGCGACGCTGGCTTGTGCCGTTGTTGGTTCATCAGCCAACCACTGCGAATAGCGAGCTCCTAACGTTCAATGAGAACCACTGAAAAGCGTCCTCTGCACTCTCTGATGTTTTTCTCTCCGATGTTTCTCCCATTCTTGATAAACTCTGGACTGCACAGGTGCACATTTGCATCGCTCCTCTGTGGCCTCCCTGTAGGCTCTCCATAGACAGATATCTATCCCAACGGTCACAACGCTGTACCGCAAATTAAGCATAACCCATCCCAGATATGCCAGCTGTCTTGTTCACTGCCAGGAGCCTGTTTGACCCGTTCATTGTCTCGCCACGTCTCTCTAACCTCTTCATTCTGTCTGGCAGCATGAACAGAATTAAGAGCGTCGCTGTGTGAAGGTCAGACATACTGTTTGTGTCTGGCCAAATGGGTGGTCTGTAACCTCGCTGCTGGGGGGTTTATTATATGTATGTGTGGCAGAGTATGAGTGCAGCGTGCAGGGTTGTGACCTGTGACCTCACAGGGAGTCTCTTTATATGTTCTGTCTTTGTCTCCATACACTCTCCACACATTCCCTCATATTCAGAGATGTAGAGACCAAACCTGCCCCCCCTGATGGATTATCCCGTCCTCCATTTCAGCAGGCTGTTTCATATATCCATTACTCTATATGTGCAGGCATGACAATCTACTGCCTGAGCAAAGATGGAGGGGTGTGGGGTTTTATTTTCCCATGTGGGACATACAGAGGGGGGATTGTGCCCCACAGGAAGCAAGCAGCCGTTATTTGTCCAAAACATCCATCTCTGCGCTGAAGTTGGAAAAGCCTTGGAGCGAAAGTAGTAGGTCCTTGTGACTGACCTCCTTTGTTCCATTTTTGCTTGTGTCATCACATTAAGACTGAGCTTAGAATGTGCCCGAGAGCCGTGAAGCTGTGCACACATGTGGTCTATTGTCTTTAAAAGAGCATCGTCGTGCACAGTGGCAGTGATGAAGTCAAACATCATCATCACCATTAAAGAGTTAAAAAGTAAAACATGACTACTATGTGGTGAAACAGCTGTATTGATAGCTTAACAACAAGATCTGTGAACTGGAGACGATCTGCAGACTATGAGATTGTAGCAAGTCTTAAACAGTTTTCGATCAGCGTGTCCTCCATCGTCCACCCTACAACCATCACACACTTTCATCTCATGCTCATTATTGTTATAGCACATTAGCTGTACTGTGTTCATTGTTCATTGGGGGTTATTGATCATCAGGTTGAGGGACCACCACGGAGAAGTGTTAAGCGAGCTCACAGATGACTGACTAGACCCTGAGCTGTGCTGCTGCTCGTCTGCTTCCCCGGCATGATGTCCTCATAAAGACTCTGACATTCACATCCAGCCCTCCACCCAGCTCTCCCTCTCCACTTCAAAGGCCACAGAACTGATACATCAATAATGCAAAATGACTCCAGCTCTGCCAGCCAAACTCAGATCCTGTCACGTGGCCCCTCGTTCACCTTCCAGTCACCCCTCTAACACTCACGACCTCATGTCCTGCTAAACCCACCCACCCATCTTATCATGAACACGCTCATAGAAATCCATTCTCTGACAGCTTCTATCAGGGGGAAGTGCAGTTTTCAGGTGATGCTCACTGACCTAGCGTTAGTGGAAGACAGATCTAACGATGGAGGTCAGTGGTGAGGACTAACTGAAGGATTTTGTACTGCTTTCAGCGATGAAGCAGTCAGTGTTGTTCTGTTCTTAGCCAGAGTCTTACCTTGTGTGAACATTGCTTCCAAACACATTTAGAAATGCAACGGTGAAACATTTTTAATGAAGTTCAGTGTGGAACCACCTTTCCTCAAGTTCCACTCCAGGCTGCTTTATGGTCCCCTAGTGCCGTCTGGTGGACGTTTCTATTATTGCAACTAGACTAAAGCATTAATGTCCACACACAAGCTCCAGACCTTTTAGAAATGCTTTTGATTTTCTTGATTAAATAAAATATTGTCCTTTTAAGCACATCATTTGTCTTGTTGTGTTTTGGAACTGTTGAGAATCTGAGTCACTAAAGCGACACACCCGAGTCAAAGGAATGGGCGAAGCATCATCAGCTGTTTAATCACATAAAGTTGTGGAGAGACTCTCAATTTTTGCTTTTCTTTGTCTGTCATCTGAAACCAATTTATCCCACAGTGCACCTACACTGTGTGTTTGCACGGAGGGAGGAGACATGCAGCAGTTCCACACTTCTACCATATGAGTTTGTTGTAGATCAGACCAAGCAGGCAATCTGGAAGCTATTATGTTGTTATGGTATGATGGATCACGTCAAAGGCATGTCCGCTGCTCTGTATTCGATCACCCTAAAGCCAGGTTGTGTGCGTGAGAGCTCCATTTCCCAGAAAAGATGCACTTATCGTGACTGTTGCAAAAGAAAGGAGACGCCTTTGTACTGGAAGTTTATCATGAGAACTCACATCAGCAGTCAGCTGTAATACCTCAGGCAGGCGTTATGTGAGCGCTAACATATGAAGAACTTTATGCACTGCGTTTAACCACAAAGTAACCTGTTATATTTGCAGTTAAAACAGATATGATGCAAATGCTTATAAAGAACATGTGCGTCATTCTCCGTCAGGTTAACATGATCCTAATCATCACTTTTCCTTCTTTGTGTCTGTTTCAGGTCCTTGGCACTCCCTCTGAGGATATGTGGCCTGGTGTTAACTCCCTGCCTCACTTTAAACCAGGTAATTACCAGATCTTAGTATAGTTTTAATATACACACTGGCATGCATGATTAACTCTGTCTCTGTGGTGTAAGTCTGATGTTGTAGCAGTGCTACCCTGAAGATACACAGATGACATAAAAACAAAGGAGAGTGTTGGAGGAGGACTGAGGCCATTTGTTGTGACCATTGTATGGCTGCTGTTAGCATACAGCTTGCTTTTGCACAGGCATCAACACTTTCTACAATTAAATCTAACAAGATGCTAAAGAGTTAGCCTGAAACCGTATCTATGTAATAGATGCTATAATACTGCTGCTATGCATAAATTTTACTGTCAGTAGTATCTTTAGTTGTTTGGTGTGCGGTTAAAGATAGCCTCTATGCTAACACTTTAGGCTACCTAATTCTGACTGACGGGGCGGGCAGATTGATCCAAATATCGATAATATCGATATGCCGGTGCTGCTGACTGACAGCAGGTGTCCTGCTAACTCTTCAGTCTACAGAATCAGAACGACAGATAACAAGATCACATTTTAGTGTCCAGGTTTTGAGGAAAGCCGCAGAAGCTGTTGCGACTTGGTTGTCACGCTGTTGTGTGCATTCTCAGAACTCCAAAGCTTATCATGAATATGAGGCAATACTGCCACCTACCAAAAGCTCACTGTACCCCATTAGTGCACCAGCAGCAGAAGAGGGGGTGGCAGCCATGCCTTCTGGGAGCTCATTAGGGCTTTTTAGATAGGACATGAATAGAGGGACTGCAGAAGAGCTGGAGCTGAGAACAGGGGACAGGCGAGGATGGACATCAAGAGGGTTAGAGCGAGGGTTCGGGGTAGTGAGGCATCACAAAGCTACAGTATGTGACCCAGCCTCTTATCTCCAGTGGCCAATTAGAAACCTACTGGGGTGGCTTTCGTGGTCACATGCACATACAACCCATACTAATGTGACTTTGCATCCTGTGGCCACAGCGACAGTTGGCTCTTGTTAGCCTCTCGCACACTGTGTTGCACAGCTGTGCTGCTGTCTCACCCACACAAATGTACACACATGCCCGGCTTTGGCTGGCTCCAGCCTGCGAGCGCCGCGTCTCTTCATATGACGAGTGCATGTTCAGGACTTCTTGTGGCTGCGCTCTCAACAAACACGGGAGAAAGTGAGACGCTTGTGAAGCCCTGTAATGCCTCTGAGTGCACATCAATTACAACCTGAGTGCAGACACACAGTGAATGAGAGGATAATGCAGGAGCAGTTTTTAAGCACAAGGGAGAAATTGAACTATAATCTCCTGGAAGTGCACTTCAGGTCTAATCTGAAATCTTCTAAATGTTACACTGTGGCAGGAATAAAGTTCATGTTTTTCTTTGGACATCGACTGTTTTTTTACTCATTTTCTAGGCTTTGTGTCTGACCAGTTTTAGAGGATTTGTGTTTGCTTGGTTGTTTCTGTCATTTATTAATCACTTTAGGTAAAAACGTGCTCACGGCATAAACTGATCTTAGACAATCTTTAGGTACTTTGTTATTAGCAGCATGTTGTTTCAACAATAACACAGTTTGTCATCCATGAAATAGCCCCAACAAGATGATTCTTAAGAGTTACTAGCAAAAAGACTTAAGAAGTCTTAGTAGGTGTGTCCTTAAAAAATCAGAGGAAACTGGAGGATCAAAGAAGAAGTGCCCAAAAGATGAACCACAGCAGGAGAACGGTAATCCTTAATGATAGCAGGTCTTATACTACAGCTATAGCCTCCATAATCTGAATGATATTGTGTTGTATGCTAACACTTTCACAAAACTGAATGACAGGCTAGCCAACATAAGCAGATAAAGAGATGGGCACATGAATAAAGCAGATCACTAGCAGAGCTCATTAAAACAAATATAATGGAAATCACAGCCGAGTAGCTGCAGTGGCTCTGTGGAGATATTGTGTGCAGACCAGCAGTGGATGGTGCTGAAACAAAACCAGTCTCTGCTGACACGCTGAGTGGTAAAGAGGTAGGTCTGTGATTAAAGCGTGAAGACAGATGCAAAGACAAACTACTCGAGTATTTTTCTTTAGGTTTGTAACAATAAAAATCTGTTACTGACTTTGATTTTTTGCAGTATTTGAAACGTGTACAGATACAAACGAGCGTCTACATGTCTGAGGCTGCAGTGAGCAGCAGGTGGCAGTGTTGCGTCAGTCTGCAGTTTCCTCAGCAGGACTGAGCTCCTCTCAGCCGCCCGTTGTCCAAAAACACACGACTGCTGTGCCGAGGATCCGTCACATATTTCTCTGTTACTTCCACATAAATTCTGCAGCACCTTCCTGTCTTTCTTTTCTGTCCCGCTCCAACCTGAATACATCGCTGCACTTTCACACACGATGCTGCGGCTTGGCCTTGAGTGAAGGCGCCACTTTTTTTTCACATTTTTGTGGGAATGAAAAGGTTCCACAGATACTCCCTCACTTCCAGCCATATCTCCCTTTAGCTGCCTCCCGCCGCTCTTGGTCTCAGTCATGGTTCAGCTCAGGCTGCGTATCTGAAAATGAAACCTTGAAGGGAGGGCGCATATAAAACCTGCAACACAGCTGCACAGTGCACACAGGTACAAACATGCAGACAGTCTGACCAACACCTCAGACACAGCATAATGAAGGTTCAGGTTGATTTGAGCTGTGATTCTGACATATTAATGAATACATTTCAATAATCATGTTTTGTGGTATTTAAAGAAAGGACTAACATTTGCACCAGTATGCTCGAAATATCCAAAATTGTGACTATTTTGAAGCATGCATGTTTTACCAGCACAGCCTGGCTCCACCCCTCCTCCTGCTGATAGCTGGAGCCGTCTCCCCTGGTGCTCAGCGAGCTCTGGTCAGCTCACGCCGGCGCACCTGACACCAGCCTGGGCGACAGGACCCACTGCTGGCTGTCTTGCAAGCTGCAGGCTGATGCTGGAACAGGCTGTCTGGTTGCAGGCTAGCTGGATCAGGCCAACAGTGTGGGAGTCCAGACGGACTAGCTCACTGGGTGGCTGGCTAGCTTGTACAGTAGCTGACTGCACGCCAACATGGCAGTTTTGGCTGTAATTAAGAGAAGAGCGCTGAGCCTTCACACATTCACAGCATAGCGATCATAGCTGCAGAAGCACGCAGACACTGCTTCACCAAACTCCTCCTGCAAATATGACAATTTAATGTGGTTTGGCCTTGCAGCAGAGGCACATAGTTCACACTGCATTGCTCAAGAGGATTTCATTCATTTTCCAGTCCTCATTTTGGCAAACTAATGCACAAAGCAACACTTTGTGTGATAACATTAAGCTGTTTTGCCTGGTCGTCGCAGGCCTTCACTACAGCACACATTTTTAAGATTTCAGACAAAGAATTAATTACATTGACTGTGGCTGCATTCCTTTAAGATGATCCGGTGAACTGTCCGGCACAGCTCAGTCTGAGGAGCACAGTGTTGAAGGTATAACTTACAGTGACAGGCCAGCTTTGTACAACATTGCATGTATATTTGTGTTTGCACTTTTCATGAGTGTGATTGTATAAAGTAGGAACTAGCCTTTGTGGCAAACTGTTAGCTTTGGTTCTAAAATGTGGGACCAAAAAATGTATTTCCGGATGAGGTGCTGCCTGCAGAGCCAGAGAACCAAAGAAGATTGAGATGGATCCCAAACTAAATGTATTTAAGCTTTTGATTGTGGTTCACATGAAGCTGCAGTTAAAGTCTGACAAGCTAGTTACTGCAGCACTAACCGATTCAAAGTACTTGCTTTACCAAAATGTATTTTTTTGCATGTTTTACTGCCATTTTTAAACCGCTCAGTTTGACGTGTGTCTCTATAGGACATGATCATCAAAGATAAACAGCCCCTGCTATGTGTCCAAATCTAAGAGGTAGCCAATCAAAAGGGAGCTGCCTTAAAGCAATAGGAACTAAAAGCACCGAGGCTATGTTTATTTCTTTTTTATTATTTTGATTTGAATCTTGCAGAACTACTCTAGTAGAATCCAAGAATAAAAATATGGAAGTGAAAATGGCCCGATTTGAAAAAGACAGAAACACAATAGCAACACTGCAGCAGTGAGCTGTGCTGGGTGGAGATTAGCAGCCAATTAACACAAGGGAAGATCTGAAACTAGGCGGCCTTCTCTGTGAGGCTAAGCTAAGGCCCTGCCACTATTTGAAAAATCGTAGTTTGCAATTAATTATTGCAGCATCTATGTCTCGTAATTTGCTGAGACGTGCACGTAGAAGTTTGGTTCGAAGGTGTTTTAGCAGGTGTGTGTCATTAACCCAGCAGCAGCTCTTAGTGCAGCCATTTAATTGCTTGTTGTTTTTTTCTCGTTGCAGACCGCTTTACAGTGTACAGCGCAAAGAAGCTCAGACAAGCTTGGAATAAGTAAGTGAGCTGTTTGTGTGTGTGTGTGTACAAGCCTGCATGCAGCATTACTGCAACATCATATGTGTGACTTGTGTTGTGCGACATCAGGCAGGAAAAGGGCAGGGCTTGGCAGTCAGGGCTTCTCCCAGATGTGTGCCACTGTTTGCCCCAGGCGTACATCTGGAGTGGAGACAACGGCGGGCAAAAGGGGAGTGTGACTGTTTTCCAGAGGGAATTTGAAATAAGCAGCAGGGAAGTGATTTCTATAAAACTCCAGCTGTCTATTCAGCTACAATCACAAAGTATAGCTGCTGGAACGAAGATTCGTCGTCACTAACTAAAGCCGTCATCACACAGGACCTAAGACCTGCGTGCATCCTGTGATTTGGAATAATTACACAGGTCATCCTTAATCCCCAGAGAATCTGCTGCGCCTCTAATCTGGAAAGTAAAGAATCTGCCACAAATTACTTCCCATGATGTGCCAAACATTCTGCCGCTGTATGAATTATCGCCAGAGTCATCTGCATCAGTGTATTTTATTTTATAATGATAACTGTCAATAACAAGATTCAAAGCTAGAAAACATGCCCTCAGTGTGTGCTCTTTAGTGCCAGGACATGAAAACCAGGGAGTTAGTTTCGAATTTACACTTGGATTTTAATCTTTGGACAGTAAGTCCTAAAACCTGGAAATGGTTTTTCAGCTTCTGCTTCCCTCATCTTCAAATCACTGATCTTTCTGAATGAGTTCTTGGTTAGATGTCTTTATTCAGTGTAACCCTTACATGTTGTCACACTTTCTCATATAATATGCATTTGCTAACAAGTGGATCAGAGAGAGTACAGACATCGTTGAGGACATTTAGTGTCCTATGATACAAAATACAAACGTTTCGTGGTGATGACGCTGACTTCTACCTCAATGGTCTCATTTACTTTAGATCCTAATGTTGCTGTTTTACTTCTGACGATGTGTAGTCATGCTTCAAACTGTTATTTCTCCTTATGGAAATGATCATATACACTTTTATTTCGTGTGAAGCTAATGTTACACGATAATGCAGAAGCATGGCTCTTTGTTAAGGGGGCCACAGTGATGCTAACGTCTGGGATGACATACAAAACATCATCCCTGCAGCACTTATTTCAGGCTCCACGCCGTCGTGTTCTCCTGGCTGCAGTTATACATTTTACCCCCAAATTAATATCGACCCTTTCACACGTAGTGGGCACTACAGTGGACAGCTATTCAACGGCTGTTTTCTCTAAAAACTAAAACTGACATTTTTACATTTTTAAACCAGTCAAATCTGTTCAATATACTTGATCAATTGAATAACTAAAGCTTAAACATATTAAGTTGAAATGAATAATTGTAGTTTTTACACAAACATGAAATATAGATATATTTTTGTTCCATTTATTTAATATTGTAAACTGAACGTAATCAAAATTGTACTTAATACTAACATTCAAATATGAATGTTATTATATTTCACTGGTAGTCTACGTCTAAACCAGACCAACTGATATGTAGTCGTGTGTTTCATAATACATGTGTGAAAAATGACCACATGTTAACATTTTTCCAAATGAAAAATGTATTTTCATAAACACGGCAATAACTCGAAATAAACAAGCACTAAAAAGACAAGAGCCTTTCCCCTTTTAGCTCAAAGCCTCACATACCTGAAGGATGAATGTCAAACCAGGAGCGCAAACACAAACGCTCAGAGTATTTAAAAAACAAAATGAACAAAACAAAGGCTCATGGTACTCAATTACTCCACGTTATCCTGTTTTACTTACACTTTTCAGTTGTAGATGCTGACAATAAATAATATTGATTTGAATAATGAATGATTTTAGTACAAGATACTGATGAGTATAGATACATATTTCTCAAATATTTAGATTCAATTTTAAACAGAAATATTAGGCACATGCAAAGAAGGTATTCTGTGAACCACATACTGCATTTTTTGTCTGAGATAAATGTAAATAAATACCTTAATTAACACAAACACATATGTTAACATTTTAGTAAAATTTATTTCACTCATCAAACTCAAATAATTACTAAAAGGATATTCACAGATTCTATCAGGCTCATCTAACTTATATTTATAGTGATATTTACTAAGCCTCTGAATTACTTTTTAGAGTGTGTTTGTGTCAGTGTTGATGGTATACTTGCACATAAACCACTACGTTGAACACTGATGTGCCACTCCATACTAAATTCATGAGTCAGAACGTCTGTTGTCCACCTAAGTGGACATGTAACAAAGTCTTTGAAAAGTACGTTTAAAAAATGAAGGTCAAAAATCTTTTTTTCATGCCTAAAGATGGATAAAAATCCTGATTGAGGTTGTCATAATTCATGCATGAAAGGGTTCATAATATAAACTGATTAGTAACTGAAACACTTGGGATTTTAAGCTTATACGCTGGGTTGTAACATCAGCTGGGGATATCAGTTTGACCCCAACACTTACAGTTAATTGCTCATTGGCTGGTTGGTGTTTTATATGGTATGAAATTCGACGTGTTTCTGAGAGGCTTACTTTAGGATCCAAATATCAAAGAGTTGATCCACAAGTTCTCAGAGTAAGTATTTCAGTTGGATGGGTTTGATTTGAAAGCAACTAATGTAGAGTATAATGATTTTAATAGAAAGATCCTTTAACCTCCTAAGACCCGAACTCTTCCACTGCAGCATTTTTAATTTCTCTTTGCTATTCGGGCTGATTGGGACCCGATGAATGTAAAAACAAAGAATTACCAGATTTTTTTTTTACTTTATTTTTGTTTTTAAGAAAAATCAGAGCCTCATATGAAGATATTCGTTTAAAATGTTGATAGAACAGTAGCAGGATAATGTCCTTGTAAGTGGATATCAGGCAAAATTGAGTATTTTGGTCTAGATAACCCAAAATGTGATGTCCACATATGTGGACGCCAGGTTCTAGGAGGTTAAAGAAGTGAACTGAAGCATCCGAGGACAAATGAAAAGCAGACATAAATGTTAGCTGCGGTGGATTCCTCGGTCCCGCCCAGTCTCCTGATTTTCTCGAGTCCAGGAGGAAATAAAAATTTGCAGAAAGAAAGTGAGGTGGAATGTTAATGGCCATCACTTCCTCTCAACTGCCTTTCATCACAGTCCAGGGAACGGTGAATTCGATATGAACTCGCTATGTCCTGCCCTGAGACTTGGCTCACCCCCTCGTGCTCTCTGTGTTTCTGGTTTCCATCAGCCATTTTTCTCTGCTGCACTGTTTTTCTTCCAGCTGTGAAAATGCGGACGGCTGATGGACAGGAAATCAATCTGTGTCTATGGGGGTTTTATGTGTTTGTGTGCCTTGACGTGTATTGTAGTACAGTTGTTTCCCCCAAAGGCCAGAGGCAAAGTTTTTGCTAAAGCACTGCATTTAAAGTCTGCGTCACAGGTGACAAAAGTACAAAACACGGCGCTGTGGTCAGGTCGCAGCAACAACAGCAGCTTTGAAATGAAAGGTTTTTGTTGAAATGCAAATGAAATGTAAACCAGATCTTTCCCTCACTTCACACCAACTGCTGCTAGGGCCTAAAAATACACTCAGCGGACACTTCATTAGTTACACCTCGTCAGACCTTTTTTGTGGCATAGATTCAAAATGGACGGTGGTTCCTCAAAGATCTGTACATGCATGATGTGGCTCGACCGTTCCAAAGGTTTGAGTTTATATCTGGTGACTGCTGATGTCTGATTGGCCAGTTTGAGATGATTTGAACATGTGACATGGTGTGAAACGTACGGCCCGCGGGCCACATCTGGCCCATTAAAAATGTCATATTATTAATATCCCAACAGTACGTGGGAGACGAAACTTCCGCCCTGCTGTGAATCCATGCAGGCAGGGGTGCGACACACCATGTGGCCAATCACACGCAACGACACACTGGGATCATACCATTGTGTGAAAGAAGGAAGGGGGGCAGACGTTCTGTGGTACGGGCCAGAGAGACGTGAAGCCCGATTTAAAGACAAGCGTGTCGAGAGAAGTGAATAAATGAGTTAAAACGTAAAATCATCGTCTGTCTGCATGTCAGTGATATCGAGTGTCTAAATGAGTCTCGCAGGCCTGAACGTGCGCTGGAAGCCATTTATAATTCTTGTTTGATCTGCCGCTCAACACAAACAACCACAAGCAGAAATCTTTACTTTTAACTGTATTTGCACAAGTTTTGCAGTTTTTTCCTACAAATTTCCCTTATGGCCGTTCATACCTCACAAAGAAATTAAACAGTAAACACATAACCTGTTGAACCCCGGTGCCCCTGGAGGCGAGAGGGAGAACAACTGGATGATCAGATCTGTTATTTAAATATTTATGTATAAAGTTTGAGACCCCTGCATTAGAAGATGGGGTACACATAAAAACCCAGGCTGGCTTTGACATTTAAATGATGGTCTGTAGGTACTAAAGGAACATGGATGGGTAGTCTTTGTGCATGAGGTTGCTGCGATGTGCACAGACTAAGTATAAGCAGGAGTATATGCCAGTGGTAAAACTCACCACGGAGTACTACAATTACTTTATTAAACGAAAAGTGAGGTGGAAAACTACTACTACTATCCTCAGATCAGTTGCACTGGGGCCTGTTTGGTCATGTGTTGCTGCCTTCACACTTGGTTTTTATTCAACAATCTCCTCATTAAATTAGTCAGACATGGTGAAAGCATTTCATAGAAATTCTTCAGACAAAAAACACAAAAGCTTTCTACCTAAACAGCTCCGAGTGGCCGAGATGAAAGGTCTCCTCTGCTACTTTCAGTTGTGGTGACGAGACAATAGAGGCAGGTGGTCTCCTCGCCCTCGCTTCTCGAAAGTCCTTCCTGTAGTTATTTTGATGGATTACCATGAAAAAGCACTTGCCATGCTCCAGTGAAGAAGGAATGCCTCAGCCTGCTGTGAATGTGTCATCACCTAGATCTGTTTGATAGCCACAGGAGACACTATCGATCTTAATGCAGATGTTGGCTCGTTCGCTCAGCTAAGTTGGCAGCAATAGCAGAAAGGAATGCACACCTACCATGCATCAGCAGCTTTCAAAGGCCAACATACTGATATCCAGGAGACTTCACACCAACAACTATGTGCCTGCACTCTGTGCGCCTGCAGAGAAAAGACAACACCTGAATCCAGCTTCACTTACAGACTGCGACTAACCAAAGGCACGTTCATAAGGTTTCACTGGAAGATTTGTTTGTAATGCAGTAGAGTTTATCATTCCAGCTGCAAGTTTGGGACATGGTCATATTAACCTCACAGTAATATAAATTAGTGGCCCCTGTTTACATCCAGGGGACAAGTTTTCATCTCAGTATAGATTATTAGTTAATCTGCTGACTGATTGAAAAGCAGGCTAATTATATCGATTTTTCAGTTTTAGTGATTGTTTAGGTGTAAACTAGCGAGCTAACTTCCTGTTAACTTCTAGCTCCGTTAAAATTAATAAATTCTGTTTTCATGGATGTTAAACTTAATTGTTACACCTGGTAAAGCAGCAACGCTGATGATTTTATTAAAGATGAAAGAATTTAGACCGTTTTTAACTCTCATTGTTCCTTTGACTTTGGGACCTGAAGCTGACGGAGTTTTGGACCCAGATTACTCCGCGAAGCTCCTCACTACGGCAGCCGTAACGCTCTGACGAGCCATCAAGCAGTGCAGCTTACCAAAGTTGTACTAAAACATTTTTTAACAGATTTCTGCCCAAATCGGTTCGAGGTCAGTAAGCACAACCAGAATCCATACATAAGGCACACTCTCAATTTTTGAGAAAATTAAAGGATTTTATAGGGTGGAAAATACGTTATACAGAAGAAAAGAATATATTGTGATATATATCGTTACAGCACATGCTTCAAATTATACCGCGATGTGGATTTTAGGCCATATCACCCAGCCCTAACTATCGGTGACCTAAGGAGTGATGCTCTTGGTTTGGAGGCCACCTTGACTTCGGCCACAGTTTTCATCTTCAGCTCAGTAGATGCAGCTGCTGTTGCAGTTGGTCCATACTGCTCACAATTGCTTCCACTGTGCTGCAGCTTCTGGGTCTCCAGCTTCAATATTATAGCGCTGAGCTGCCAGGTGCTTCTTTGTCTATTACTTTAATGTTCTCATGCCTTAGTTTTAGTAGCCTCATTTCTCATCAAGACGTCCTGGTTCCCCAACACTGGACAAGGACTTTGTTACAGCAACGTGTGAGCTGGTGTGGCTTCAGTTACATGTTGTTCACTCATGTGTGGTAGTGAAAATTCAGATGTATGTATTGTAGCCAGCAGGGACGATATATAGAGCAGCAGCCCCCACCCCCGGACCACGGACCGGTACTGGTCCGTGAGTCGTTTGGTACCGGACTGCAACACCTTAAAGGCCGGTCTGCGACGGTCTGCTGGTCTATAAAATAAAATAATATGACGAAGACAAAAACTGTGGTATTTTGTAAATATAATAATAAACGTGAATTCACTGTGTAACTCTGTAACTTTATTCACAGCGTCCTCCTGAACTGCGCCAACAACAATTAGAGTATTATTCTCCTCTCTTCCCCTTAATGCTCTCTGGTCGCTATGGTAACGTGTAAATATTCCTTTCAAAATAAGACACACAACTACAACACGGGAAAAACCCAGGGAAACCGAGTTAGCGATAAAAACCCTGAAAACCATAAATTCCACACCCGAGCCTCAACTCTCACGGCCTGGTGCCAAACAGCTCACGGACTGGTTCTGGGGTGGGGACCGCGGATTTAGAGGAGCGAGTGAAGTGTTTAGTTATCTGCTAACACTGGCAAGCTGCACCTGTAAACTGTACAGGTGGGATAGTGGAAGTCTAGGATGTTACAGTCCCAAGCTCTAGCAGGCAGCAGTGCGCTTTCTCTCTTTTCCAGTAAAGAATGAATGGTTACCTTCAGACTGCCACTAAGAAAACCAACATATAATCCCTGAGCAGGAGCGATGAGTAACCACGTTTTACACAGGTGTTTGGATGTGAACCTGCAAGGAAACGAGGTTGTTGGTGCTAGTGCTGCTAACAGCAGCCACAGTGTGTAATTCACTTTGATTATTGAAGAGCATAGTTTTAGAAAACGCTCTTTAATATAAATAACTATCGTTTTCTTACTGTTAGCCTGGACAATAGGCCTGATTAGTTTTTCTTCCTTTTAAAGACTAAAAAACCCAAGAGCAGTTCCTAGTGATCGTAGCTTTTCCTCCCTTAGCCTGTGTTTAGTCTCTGTTCCCATGTCTGCTCTGTTCTTTTCCTGTATCCCACGAGTCGCTGCGTTGCCTACGTTTCCTCAGTTGCCTGTGTTTCATCGTTTTAGTTTCCTGAGTCCAGTTTGGGTTCTAGTTCATGTACAAGGTTTTTGAGTCTTTTGTAGAGGTAATTTCTTATGGCGAGTGTATCCAGCGAATAAAGTTGTGCTTTGAGTTTAATCGTCCGTCATTTGGGTCTTTCCGCCTGCCTGCCACACAGCAAAACATGACACCTGGATGCTTTCTGTTTAATGAAGCTCTTTCTTTAACCTTTTTTGTGGTATTTTGTCTGCTTCAGCTTCCAAAATATTAAATAGTTGCACAAAATCATGGCTGTTACCTCTTTCATCTTAATCCTAATGTTATCATTTGGCTCTAAAACACAAAACCGCAGAACAGCAGGCCTTAATCTATCGGTACACTTTCACACACTGTCTGGTTTGTCTTCAAAGTTTTCAGTAAAGTTACACTCAGTATGAGAAAGAAGCTTGTAGAGGCCCTGATGGACTTCATTAACTTTATCTCTGCTTCTGTTCTGAGTGGCGTTGATGAGTTGAACAGAGAGTTATCCTCCCTGCATCTCTCCGCTGGTAAGTTGAGTCGAGATCCCCTCTGAGAGTCATGGGAGTGGCTGTCAGAGTGCTTGACTAGGGACTCAGCCACGAGAAACCCAGAGAACACGAGAGGCGTTCTGAGTACTGCGAGCGTGGGGCCGGTGAGCAGCGCAGAATAACATCATGTTTATTTAATGCAGTAGATGCCTCATTACTGACTGAATTTGTTGCTATTCGCTTATTTTCAATCTTTCCTCTCCCTCGGCGCTGCTAGCTGGGCTGGTTCAGGAGTTCAGTGACTCCCAGTTCGAACGAACACACACACACACACACACACACACACACACACACACACACACACACACACACACACAGTCTTTCTTTAATGAGGCCTTTCATTGTTTCTCACGGTGACCCAGTCAACATGTATGATTCAGACTCAAAAGAAAAAGGTGTGAGCTTTTGCATGCGTGCGTTTCTTAGATGTGTTTTTCCTCTCGAGTCAGCAAACCTTCAGCATAATTAAACCGCTTGCTGCTTGTTGTCAGCAGCTCTGTGATTTGGAGAAAGTTGCTCTGTCTGTGTTTAGAACAAACTGACTGTATTTTACTTGGATGCCTTTACTGCCTATTTCCGATGAATGTATCTCCAGATATACTGTTCACGTGTCTTTTCGGTGTCACTCTGGTGTCTGACTATGTGTAACTGTGTGTTTAAGGTTGGGCTATGTGGACCATGCTGAGGAGTTGGCCTCCAAGTTCCTCCAGTGCTTCCCAAAGAACCGGCTGTCAGCTCAGGCAGCACTGAACCATGAATACTTCAGCAACCTTCCTCCACGGCTCTGGGAGCTGCAGGACAGTACGTAACACATCATCATTGCCTGCAGTGTCGCAGCCATTTGCCACCATGTATTGAAATACAGTGCTGATAGAGACCGCTGAGATCCTGCCCACACCCAAGGAAAAGCCAGTTCAAGGCTCTCTGCTAACTTTGTCCTTTTCAATGCTGTCTGCTCACTAAAGAAATAAAAAGGTCTGTGCTCAGTTAAAACATCATCATGAATCAGTTCAAGTCATGACTGTCCATGATTGTCTTCTAACTTTATCCTTTGGAAAAAATCCAAAACAGGCTATGAAACAGATACAGAAACATGAGACGAGTCATTTAAATTTGAAGGGACACGCTCTTCTTTCTTTCACCTGACAAGTGTCTGTCAGTCACGTGATATTAAATCAAAAAATCACTGCTATGTATCAAATTAAACACTCAAAAAACAACAGCTGGACAGTGTTAGTCTTTGTTGTTCAGTTTTAACATAGCTGTATTCAAACCCCCCGAACAAGATGGCCGTGCAGAGATGGAAGTCTGGATGCAGCAGTGAGATTTAGCTTTTCCTCAGTATGTGTGTCCAAGCATTTTTCACTGAAAATCAATTATCCAAGTGTTTGTTTATTCAGCCAACACGTCTGACAGTGTGCGGCTTGTGTGAGCGTGTAGTGTGGAAAACTGAATAAACTATGCTATGTTTGTACGGAAGCTCACTAACATGTAGCTTAGCTTTAGCATCAGCTCCTGAGAACTAGGAGGCAAATCCATTGCAATGTTCTGAAAATAACAGGAAGTTAATTGTTGTAGTTTGAACCACTGAACTTAATCATTAACAGCGTGTTCTGCAGAACCTGCTCCAGCACACAGCTCTCGGTGACAATTAGCACATTTCAAAATGCTCTGCGTTGAATTGCTGCATTTTGCATCAGACATCACATTTGTGCTTGGAGTCATAACTCAATTCTGAACACATGTTATACACACAATGCTTTACTTTTTTTATCTGACTGTGAAAATGAACTGCAAGGACGAAGACACTCCTTATAACCCCACAGCCCAGCTGCAGCTGTCTCACAGCCATACGGTGCCGTCAGACAGCTTAATGATGCAGAGTTAGTTAAATGCAAGAATATAGTATATATTTGTACACATTAGAACCATATAGTGCAGTATTCTATTAGTGCGGAATAGAAAATATCAATGACTGTGCAATAGAACAGCACATGACAGTAGGAAGGCTCTCAGTAGTGAATAGTACAGGATGTGATGAAGAGGAAAATGTCTGGTGGGGAGTGTGGGCGGTTAGTGAAGCTTGTCCAAAAAGCTCAGCTGCAGTTTGCACAGAACTTCTCTTTGACAGTGTGAGCCCGGCGTGCACAAAACCATACGCATGCCAACAAACCACAAGTCTCCTGACCTGATACGCCACCTTTGGTTCTTGGTCGCTGAAAGCTGGAAACCCAGCTCTCATTACCAGTGTCGGGTCAATTTCATACGCCAGTTGAAAGTGTTAGGTCAGTGTTGGTCCATCACAGATGCACAGAAATGCAAGTGGACAGAAAACGTAAAACATGAACCACACAGTGGTCGGACGCAGAGAACTTCAAAGATTCAGCCGAATTCAAGTCAGGTGTGATGTTAATTTAATGGACTGCGAGCACTGAGGAGTCTGCTGTGCTGAATGCTCAATTAAGTCATTAATTTGGTTGTTACTTAATTACACACTGTAGAAATATTAACAGTTACACAGACGCGATGATGCAGCGGTTAGCACTGTGTGTGTTTGTGTGTGTGTGTTTGTGTGTTTGTGTGTGTGTGTGTGTGTGTGTGTGTGTGTGTG
>NW_005187565.1:1112909-1152819 GCF_000239375.1 Pundamilia nyererei
TGTGTGTGTGTGTGTGTGTGTGTGTGTGTGTGCCCATTTCCCCTCTTCTGATGTGGCTTTGCTTCCATGATTACTGCAGGTCAGGGTGATTCAGGTGCAGGTGTGTGTTTATTACCTGTCTGTCACCTCTGTGTGTCTCTTACTTGTTGCCAAGGCTCTCTCTTGGAAGCCTCTGAAAAGTGGAAAAGGATGTTTTTGCCTTGCCTCTCATCCCGTTTTTTGGCTTTCTTCAGCTCACGTAGATCGTAGTCGTCTCTCTCTATGCCTGAAAAGAAGGCAGCTGTGTGGATGCCGATGAGACAGTAGGCCCAGTGGGACCTCTGCTGTCCACTGCCATACGCTGAGTTTGATTTTGCCCAGAGAGAGCGTGTCTCTGTAAAGAAGCCCCAGCTTTCGACGCATCTTCATTTTAGAAGCTCGTGTATTTTGGGCGCAGCAGTCAGCGACTTTAGGCAAAGCTTCACAGTTAGGCTACGTTTCAATTAATCCTACAGAAATGCTTGAAAGTATGTCAGAGATGACTGCCTATCCATATTGTCTGACAAGCTACAGATACATGTGTAAATCCCTTACGCTGTAATTCATTAGTAGTGTGAAAAGCCTGCTCAGCAGACCTGAGTGTGCCACCACTGACGCGCTGCTTATTTTAATGACAGAACTGCATTTTTAATTCCCCCCGATTAGGATTTTTCAGTATTATTAATCCTGTTATCAGCACCCAGCAGGTTGTCGTGTCTGAAAAGAATCAGAAGGCAGCGGTCAGTGAGAGAGAGGAAAGAGATGCCTCGTTTTGATTTTTGTATGCTCGCTTTATCTCTCTCTTTTCGGCATGCAAGTGTGCCACAGGAGAAGCAGCGGCGCAAACTGAGGGAAGAATGGGAGTGAATTAAAAGAGTTTAGAAAATGAGGACAGGAGTGGATAAGCAGGAAAATGGTATCTCAGTATCGTGGGGGAAGGATGTGTCAAAATTATGCAAATGAAGAGTGAGTGTGAGATAAAGAAGTGGCTAATTACTCCAGCTGTGAGTATTTGGCTGCGACTGCAGCATAGTGATTGTGTTGTTTGGCAGAAACAGGAGCCAATGGGAACGGTCCGCCAGAAACATGCTGCACTGCCGTGTAGTTAAAATAAACCAAATGAAAGAGATCCTGACTTTTCTAATGACAAACACGCCAAAGGAAAGTCAAGGAAATGTCTCGTGTTCTCCCTGACGAACAATGTGTTTTCTATGGTCAACTGTGCGCTCTATTATCCTGTGTATTATGGATTTGTTCAGACAATACCCAGACAGATTACAGCGAACAATGAAAGAATTACTGAGACAATGGAGCTCCCGAGGTTGCTGTTAACTGTGCGGATTGCCTTGTGACATTTTTAATTTGATTTGAGTGAGAGTGTGTGGGTGTCTGGCAGTGCATGGAGAAAGTGCAAAGGCCTTTGGATAAGCAAAATACAAGTCCCCTCTCTCAGGGCTGGATGTGGAACAGACATTAAAGTACTGAGACACAGCAGTTGTCCTCCAGTTCCACTGCTCTCTTGGCAAAACTCTGCAACTATTTCAGAGTCAGAGATGAAGATGTGTTCTCCTCACAATGGACAGCGTCGATTCATTTTCCACCCCCAGAGGAATTTGGTTATAAATGCAGCTTTTTAATCTTATTGTTTTCCAGACAAGGAGCCAAAGGAGCTTCAAAGATAGAGGATCCCCACGCTGATTTACAAATTTTTAACCAAAAATGAAACATGCTAATGCTCTTCGACCAGTTTGAAAACCCTGACGCTGTTTGCTCTTCTTCTGTTTTCATCTCACATCCCCCCAAATTCCCTTGATGATTAATAATCATCTGCCTCGCTGTGCAGTTTAGGCTTCACAACTGCAAACAATGGTCACCGTTCCTTCTTCTGTTTGGACTGAATCCAGGGAAGGCATTCCTATTAAGTCCTTTGTATAGAAATGAGCTGTAATTCAGCTGAGGGCTCAACAGGGGTCAGTCCATCCATCCAATCTCTTCCACTTATCTAAAAGCCTGGAGTGGGTGGAGCCTATCCCAGCTCAGGGGTCAGTCAGTACAAGTAAATAAAGAGCTAAATGAACCCCCTACTTTTTGTAGCTTTCTTAAACACCGCATCGATAATGTGTCTGAAGCGAAAAAGGAAGACTTGGTCATTTCATGCTGATTGGTCAGTTAAGGTTTCGTGACATATTTCGGTGGCACTCCATTTCCAAGCGGTATCTGTTGTCTTCATCCACACAAGAAACTGCCTAGGAGACTTATGGGAAGACTCGATCGTCACAGTGTAACACAACGTTTTTCAATTTCAGTGATACCAGTCTGTCCAGTCAGGATGTAAACACAGGCCAGTGGGAAAGTGGACAACAATCAAAAAGAGGATGTTTTTGAGGTGGTGACCACTGGGGCTGCCACAAA
Source organism: Pundamilia nyererei (assembly GCF_000239375.1). Taxonomy (NCBI): domain Eukaryota; kingdom Metazoa; phylum Chordata; class Actinopteri; order Cichliformes; family Cichlidae; genus Pundamilia; species Pundamilia nyererei. Next base: position 1,115,340 of record NW_005187565.1, read on the forward strand.
CGATTGTTTTGATAGTCGACTAGTCAGATCATCATCCATTGGACATAAGACGTACAGCTTATTGCACCAGCAGCATCTGCTCTTATGTAACTATCATTAGCTTACAGCTTTAAGTGTTTAAGGTGCTAACTAAAAATAAAGACAAGATGATAGTTTGTTAAATTTTAATGAAATTTGCAGATTGTGAAGTTTAATAAACTCCTTGCTATCTAAAATATAACAGGACACCGGAGTAAATTCTGGAGCATCTCACACTTCTGATAATCAGCTGTCTGCTTGACGTTTATTCAGCTGTGTAAAAACTATAACTTTAATCTCAGCCAAACCGGTTTACTCAGGAACAAATAAATACAAAAAAAATATATAACATTACATATTACAAATAACATTTTTAAGTTATCTAAGTGACTCATATATCATGTTTAACCTGAGTAACGAAAGACAGCAGTGGGTTTGAAAACGATTTGCCGGAGTCCGGTGTTCTCACGGCTCTAGTGACCTAGCCCCCGGCTAGCTATCGAGCTGGTGGCTAACAGACGTCTCCGAGCGCTTTTGAAAATATGTGGTGTCTTGAGCAGATATAGGCTACGTCCACACGTACCCGGGTATTTTTGAAAACGCGGATTTTTCTACGCGTTTGCACCTTTCGTCCACACATAAACGGCGTTTTCGGTCACTGAAAACGGAGATTTTTAAAAACTCCGGCCAGGGTGGATATTTTTGAAAATTCAGTTTTTGCATTTACGTGTGGACGAAAACGCAGCGTCAAAGGTGTGCGCCTTTTTTGACGTCACACTGTGCGCCACGTTATTGTTTCGGTGAAATGAATTCCTACAATACTGTTACTGTTAATTCTCTCTGCAGTGTTTAAATGCTTACATACACACACAGTTACTGTCCCTCCACACATACGACTCGGTTCTGCTTCTATGCCCCATCCTTGTTTACTATTTCCCACCGAGGCTTCTAGACTTCTGATTGGTCAACATTTCTGCACGGTTAGGAATCTAGCGCCACCTGTTGCTTTGGCATGTTCATAGCAGCGTTTTCCTTCATTTCTGCCTTTATGTGTGGACGGGATTATTTTTTAAAACGAAAACAGAAAATCTCCATTTTCAAAAATACCCGTGTACGTGTGGACGTAGTCATAAACTGAGCAGTTTATGACTGAGCAGTGCTGCGATCTTCTGTGTCAGTCCGTTATTACACTCTTAAATCCTGCTACTTATTCCTGCGGCTTTTGTGATCTTACAAAGCTTCAAACGGCGCGTCGACTATTAAATCAGTCATTGACGATTTTGATAGTCGACGTAATCGTGACTAGTCGACTAATCGTGGCAGCCCTAGTGACCACAGACCGTTGCTCTCTCCAGCTTTGCATTCCGTTCATGTCCTGTTACTGTTGATAGCAGGAGGTCGTGCTTGCACCTAATTCAGGTTGCACAGGTCGTCCAGTTGTTCCAGGACTGCACATCCATCCATGACACCTCAAGTGGGTGTGCTGCGTCTAACACGCCAGTCCCAAGAGTGTGGCGGAGACACCAGGAGACAGACCTGCAGAGGGCCATAGAAGGCCAGCATCCTATGACCTGCTAAAGCCCCACAAAATAAGCCCCACAGGCTACTCATGTGCACTGTCAGAAACAGACTCCATGAGGGTGGCAGGTTCAATTCAATTTTATTTATATAGCGCTAAATCACAACAACAGTCGCCTCAAGGCGCTTTATATTGTACAGTAGATCCTACAATAATAGGTACAGAGAAAAACCCAACAATCATATGAGCCCCTATGAGCAAGCACTTGGGCGACAGTGGGAAGGAAAAACTCCCTTTTAACAGGAAGAAACCTCCGGTAGAACCAGGCTCAGGGAGGGGCGGGGCCATCTGCTGCGACCAGTTGGGGTGAGAGAAGGAAGACAGGATAAAGACATGCTGTGGAAGAGAGACAGAGATTAATAACAGGTATGATTCAATGCAGAGAGGTCCCAGATCTGGGACTTGTGCCCCTTCTGTTCACAGATGAGAGCAAGTTTACACTGAGCATACGTGACAGAATGAAGGAGTCTGGCAAAAAAGATTATGCTACCTGCGACCTCAACCAGAATGAGTGGTTTGGCAGTGGGTGACTGGTCTGAGAATACAAGTACTTGAAGAAGTTCTTAGACTAGCAGGACCCTGACTGCTGTTGGGCACCAGGATCCAGACCCATTGTCAGACCTTAAGCAGGCGCAGTGGACCCTGGGTTCTTCCGGGTGTAGGACAGTTTTTGCAATTATTGTTGAGCTATGTTGTTCGCAACAAATGACAGAGTATATATCAGTAAACATATTCAACATTTTTGAGAGTTCTTGGATGTTTAGAAGATTACGCTACGCTGACAACTGCAAAGACAGGCTGAAGTAGAGCATTTTTCCAGTATTTACAGATACTGGTATGGGTGCGCTACTGGCACTTATGGTATTTTAGAATGGTTTATTTTCTTTCTGCAGTGTGTCTATACTTCTCCATCCCAAAGTCAACAGTAAAACTTTCACACATTCAACGCAACTCACACAATTGTGTGATTTTTTTACAACATTTATTAAAACCTTAAAGACCAGTGAGGACGTGTGTTTTAAAAGGCATTAGCTCTGCTGGCGAGGTTGCGAGTCTCTGCAAGTTGAAACTCATAGTGTATAGAAATGAACTCAAACTAACCAGTGGCATTAATTGTGGAACATATTTCTGTCATTTGCTGAACTGATTGTGTTATCACTGGAATGGTCATTTTAAAACTGAAATGAGCTTTGCCACACGAAGCAATTTAAAGATCCAGTTCCTCCCGACACAAATATTAAAGCAGGGAAAACTGTTGCTGCAAATAAATATTCAAATATTCACTTTTTAATAAGCATCTCTATCTTCAACAACTCACTTGGAAATGTTCTTGCTGTCAGCCTACATACTTCTAATCCGCTCGCGTCCTCTTCCCCCTGCAGTGTCTTCTATCTTCACCGTACCAAATGTCAAGCTGCAGACAGAGAGCGGGGACAGCATACAGGTGTGTGCACGAAGGAACAGTCATGGAAAGGCATCCTCTGGCAGCAAACACTGACCTGAGGCAGCATCCTGCACACGACTGCCTGACAGGTACGCGCTCATTAGCAAACAGTATGCTGCAGCAGAAGCAGCATGAAGTAACACACTCTCAAAAGAATAACATGGAACATGCAGACAGAAGGTGAAACTTTAATGATATGGATATTTTCATGCGCTATATTGCTTGTGTAGTATGTGAAGTAGTACTTGTTTGTGTCGCATGTGAATTTGAGTAGTGTGTTCTCAAATCAAACACGGCCACTTGTTCTCTGACCACAACTGACGTTTGCAACACTTTACTGGGATTGTCGTGCTAGCTACGGCATTTTCTGAATATCTGTGACTTGCTGTTCCTCTGAACACACATAATATTTAATCACGCTACACAGGTTAACACTCATAAACACAAAATCTGTAGTCTTACCTGAAATGCTTGAATGCGCTGTTAGCTAAGTAGCTTGGGTAAGGCATGCACAGCATCCCACAAGCCGCCGCTGCTTTGGGGATATGCTATGAAGTTAATATTTTCTAACAAGACATGTGGAACAAGTGCTTATTGTCGTGTTTTATCAGAGTTACATGTCTTTATATGATCAAATATGGTTTCAGTTTATTCTTTTGTGCATACAGTGTGGCCTTATAGAGGAGAACTAGCTAAACAGTAGTAAACCATTTCTAAAACCTGGATGTTTACTCTCAGTTCATGCTTTGTTAATATATTCTGCATATTTATCTGTCCATATATATACATATGTATGTATCTTCGTTGTATATGTGACACATGCAAGGGCCTAATGTTGTTGGATCATTTCTTATAATTGATTTTACCAAGAGCTGATGTTGCAGTGGGATTTATTTTTCTCTCATGCTCCTATTAGTGAGTCGAATCATATTTGTACATCTTTGGGTTTTTTTTATAAGACTAATCAGCCGATTTTCTCATAAATACAAGAAGAAAATCAAACAGTGATGTAATGGAAAATATTGTCTATTAGAACACAAAAATGTCAAACAACATGAAAGTCATTAGCTATTCCCTCGCACAGTTCTCTGTCTGACACTGATCTGCATCCTGCCGACCACCACGGCCTTTCTTTTAACACCGAAGCCATGAGATCTGTGCCGCCTGCACTAAAGCAGAGAATCCAGTAATAGATGGAGGAATGGCTTTGAGTGGGCGAAGAGGGTGTCCCATTCTTTAGAGACGGGGGTTCTCTTTCAGGGCTCAGATAAAGCGCCGCTATTTGCATGTAATAAGAGGTGCAGAGGCCAGGCATGGGGATAATAGTTGGCCTAATGATGGAGCAACACAGGGCCACAACAGTGCACTGTGGGCCAGATTAGATCTGTAATTGCTGACAGGTGCATATATGTAGCAGACGCAGCAGCTCCTCAACTAGTCGTCACCAACTTTCTCCAGTGTTTCATTTCTTGACGTTTCATCGAAAAAGGTTTGATACAAAGTAGATGTATTTACTATTCTAGGGATTTTGTGTGTGTGTGCCCTGATCTGGGGCTAATGGCTTTCTCTCTCTCGCTGTGTGTGTGCATGCGCGTGCACATGTGGAGGGTGGAAGTCACCCCACCGAGAGCGCTGTGTCCTCTCAGCTGCTGCATTTACATTGAAATCAGCCTCTTTGTCCAAGCAGGCCTAAAGCCTGGCAGGCTGGGAGAGCTGCACTGATAGCAGCCTAATCCCTGTGCACACATTCCCATTAATACGCTGACAAATTACACCAACACATGCACACGGCTTTTTATGCTTCCCCTCAAATGTAACTCATGCACCAGTATAACGCTACAATATAGCACTAAACAGCCGCACACTGTAGAATATGATAGTGTTTACTGTCATTCTTTTTAATGGTGAATGTGAGTATCACTGTGCTGCTCTGGGCTTTCCAAACTGCTGTTTGTGAGAGCAAAGTGCAGGATGTCAGTACTTTGAAGTTTAGTGATTGTAAATGAATGACAGTGGTTCTGGTTAAAAAAAAAATTTTTAATTCTCAAATTTGAGGGACTCACAAAACATATAACAAAAGGATTAATTGAATAAAAAATCCATTCCAGGTTCCATGGCACGCGGACGCGCCGGCTTTGCAAAACTGTTTGCAGATAGATAACGACGCTCCGTTAAAGAGCGCTAAAGGTAGATTAGGACACTTTGCTTTTTGGCTGTTTGTTCTTGGCTAGGCTAGCATACTAAAAGCCAAAGGCTGGGTGTCGGCACCCAAAACTGTTTGGATACGGGTGTGAATAAAAGTAAAATTTATCCAGCGAATTTAAATGTGGTATGAAGTGGAGCCTTACAAGCATGACTTTCTTTACAATTACACCTACTGTGTATCTGAGAGAGTGAGAACACTTCTGTTTACACAGCATCAGCTGTTTAGTTTTTTAAGGTTGGCTGCAATTAAATGGATTTTACATGATGGTTTCAGTTTTGCTTAATGTTGCACTTATACCACACACAGCATACTGAGATGTACTCAAAGAATGAGCGTAAATTCTTGAATGTAATATGCACGTGAATATGTACGGACCTGCTCCTAAAGCCTTTCTGCTAAAATCAGAGGTAAAAGAGGTGAGGAGAACGAGACAGGGGAAGGGCAGCGCGATCGCGCGAATAAAGGCTAGATGGAAGCAGTGGCTTGCGGGAGCAAGGCTGGATTTCTTTTTGTTGAGGCAGCGTTGTATTATTTATAGGAGGTGGTGGAGGCAGGCCGCTTCAGACGGAGCAGAGCAAAGAAGGCGAGCAGCCCCCTTTCTCTTTTGTGGGTCTATTCCCAGTGGGCAGGCTTTGTGCTGGCTGGATGGCTGCCTTTGAGGAAACCCATGCAGCTATTGAGCTGAGAGTGAAGGCCGGACCCGACTCGCCCGCACTGAGACACAGCAGCGCTACAGCTCTACAATGTCTGTCACTGCTATGGCCGGGGAGCAAAAGAAAAGGATGGAGACAGAGTGACAGAGGATGGGGGAATAGTGGGAGTGTTTGATTTTGGCAGGGAGGGAAGAAAGAAATGGTGTTTTTGTGGGAAAGGAGAAAAGCTGAAAGTGATAGAAGGGCAGAAAAATGGAGGCGGGGTGGAGAAGAGAAGAAATAAGGGAAAGGTCTCCTTTACAGTACTGCAATACATTCATCTATGTTTATTCATGATTCTGCATTATTCACGAGATTAGCTGATGCAACTTGGAGCCGAGCGTAGGCAACGGCTCCCCCCATCAATCCGCTCGGTGACCACACAGTTCAACTCCGAGTCCCAACAAGTGGGAGACAGCTGCCCTGTCTCTGAGCTTCAACACACTTCACTTTAGGCGAGGGTATGTGAAGAATTGGATGCAGCATGCTCACAGTCAGAATACATAACAAAGCATGAAACATTGATTCAATCGGGGAGCGAAAAGCAACATGAAAGAGGTCAATTCAACGGCTCGGTGCCTCAGTCCAAACAAGAACTTAGTTGGTCTTATTGTGAAGACAAATCAGCCGAGGTTTGTAGCGTCGTTCCAGTTTCACATTAAGATAGAATGATTTAATCGAATTTAAAGCTGATTCATTTCATTACTCAACAATTATCTCGACAACTGCACATAATGCGAAATAGGTGGATCATACTTGGAGACCCACAGCGTCTTTCAGCTCATTGTTTTGGTTTTACAGCTGAGCAGCAGCACCTTACTGTTCAAACTGAGAAAAAATGAAAATAGAGTTTAACAGCTGCATTTTCCAACTGGTGGAGACCAAAAAAGTGCTACAAGAGGTTGAATGTGGAGCTTTTAGTTAAAGCTAAACAAACGTTTAGCTTGTGGCTTTTTATCAAGGTACAATAATACTATAATAGTTCTTTAAAAGGCCGTATTGGCGTCATCGTTGTCCCAAAAAATTGTAGATGGTTTTATATTTTTTCTGTTTTTCCAAATCGGAAGCTACATCCGAGTTCATAGCAGAAGCTGAGGTTACCTTGCATCTGATCTGCTACTCAAATGATTTCAAATGGCTAACTGACTTGTCAGCATCAGTAGTTTTAAATTAAAATTTTTTAACACATTTAATGCATCTGGAGTGCAGAATCACTCAAAATCCCTGAAATGTTTCTGCAACGCATTTCGGGCAGTTTATCCAAGTAGAGTTACCTTCGCACATGCGCCAATGGGGAGCTGATCTGGTATCGAGCAGCCGAACCAATCAGCTCAGTGTGGAAGATGATAAACGCACATTTGAGTATTAAAAAAATAACAAGACAGAACAGTCGACCAACATAAAGTATTTTGCACATTGTGCAAGAAGGAATTCTCTTTTCACCGAAGCACTTCCAGCTTAAAATATCAAATTATTATCACATATTATATATTAGTGTATACTTACCTATTAGTATATAGGTTTTTAAAAAAGTTGTATTTCACAGGAGAGAAGCTGTGCTAAAAGATTGAAGAAAACTATTGAAATTCTCTCTGAATTTAAGCATTGAACATTCTTTGTGTTTATTCTCCATTTGCTTCATTATATTCCATGAATGTCAGTTACAAGCTTAAATATAACGTTGAAAAAATCTAATTGCAACCAGGCTATCGATCAAGTAATTGCGATTAATTACAGAAAATTGTGAGATTAATTAATAAATTTTTTTAACCTATTGACAGCACTAAAAATACCACTTATTTAGTTTTTTCACAGTACAGTTGATTATGCTGCGCTGTAGACACTCGCACAGACGTCTGAGTAGTCAGTCCTGTTATGCCTTTTAGAAGTCAGCTGTGTGGTTGGTGCAATATAAATTCTCATCTGGGTGGTGACAACAACTGGTAGGTGCACAGAGGTTGGCATCGCCCTCACACTCTGATGATATTTACCTCGGATCAGAGCGGAATCCCAGACACGGAAGTCATAAGTCATAAAGAAATGTTTCCACCTCTGTGTCGGTGTTTAGTCATCGTCACAGGGAGACCTCCGAAATGAAGACAAGCGGACCAAAGGAAACAGAAGTTCTTGCATTTAGTTCCTACTACCTGTATCTCAGATATGCAGTGTCTGTGGGAGGTTCAGTGGAAAACTGCAGAAAACCAGAAGTCGTGGCTACTAGACAATCAATGTCATTACAGCTCAGTGCTGAACTAAAGGAATAACCAGTATAACCACATGTAAGGGTTCATTCATATCGCTGAGATGTGCTGGACAATTGAAGTCGTGTTGATGAGTGCTGTTCTCTGCTCTTCTGCCGGTCACCTGGCCAGACTTCACACAACGCAGCAGTCTTTGTACGCTGCGTCTGTGCGGTGAGCCATCACAGGTCGGCGACAGGACACTCTGGCCCTGGAGCATCACTGTGTCACTTTGAAGATAACAGCTGCAGGCAAATCCGGACTTTAGTGTCCAAAATGTAGAGGTGCCAGCTATTTATCTCACTGCATACACACACACGCTCGCTCTAGCCTAAGGTATCATCTCCGAGACCGTGCCGCGTGCCTTTTTTGGGGAAGAGGATAAAAATGCAGGAAACCTTCATAGATGTACAGGCATTTCACTTGAAAGTAAAAGCACTATTTGTCCCCTGGTGTGATCCTACCATGATGTCTGTCTACTAAAGCCATCACTGTCCAAAACGTACAAAGTCAACAGGACAGAAAGAGAATATTTTTGGCTCTGTAGCAGGAAGAAATAGATTTGTGCTGTCCACAAAACGACCTGTCAGAAAGTTTTTCTAGGTAGAGGACAAAGTGATTTAAAGTGTATTCCTGCTGTGAGCCTGAGGGGGGGAAATAGGAGGTGCGGGGAGGAAGGATAACCAGAGGCATAGCCTTGAGAAATGGAGAGCCTTCAGTCAAATCAGCCTAGTTTTAGTCTCCCACTGCTTCTTATAACCATACAGGTTCAATGCCTGCCAGTAATGTGGGCTTTCATTTCATCCTCTCCTCGTGGAAAAAGCATTGTGGAGGCTCTGCAGCTCTGCACTACTTGTTCCAATGTGTTTGCACTCACTTCCCCGTGCTGTTGATTTCATATAATACCATCTCCCCTCTGCTTTTATGACCTGTTAACATGTCCTTAAACCCAAGGCTCTTCAGTCTCTCAGGATTGATCATAACTGCGTGCAGTTAAATCAAAGTGCGGCGCTCCTGTGTTTTCTTCATGTTGCCATCTTACCACTGTGCGGCTGGAGGTAAAAACAATGGTGTGTGTACATGTAAATGTCACTTCAAACATTTCAACCAAAAATGGTTTTGATGACACCGTGAGAAATTGAGGCTACTGAATATTTATGTAGCACTTTTTTCTGTTTTGCCCTTGGTAGATGGTTTCTGAGGATCCGTCTCATAGCCAGGGGTATGTACAGAGGGGGGTACGCATCTGTATTCAGGTGACGCCTCGTGTAGACTGCACATGAAAATCAGATCCACTGTTTTCTTCACCAGTTCTCCTTGTTCTCTGTGCCCCAGCAGTATGACTGTAGTCAACCTAAATCTAACGATAAGTTCAAAAAGTTGGTTTTGGTGGGTTTGTTGTTGATCAGTAAGGCATACATGTAATCAGCCTGTCTGATGAGTTTTTTCTGTTTTTTAATAGAAACAGAAAAAGGTTTAAATATCCTTTCTCCCTTTTTGTGTAATTCATGTGCAAGACAGATGTGCAGAGGCTATGGTTGTTGGGCACTGTTATCCTTTTATAATAGACTAGAGCATATGTTCAGTCTGTTGTTATGCTCTTCCACAGCATGTCTTCATCCTGTCTCCCTTCTTTCACCCCAACCAATCACAGCAGATGGCCCCGCCCCTCCCTGAGCCTGGTTCTGTGGGAGGTTTCTTCCTGTTAAAAGGGAGTTTTTCCTTCCCACTGTTGCCAAAGTGCTCATAGGGGGTCATATGATTGTTGGGTTTTTCTCTGTATGTATTATTGTAGGGTCTACTGTACAATATAAAGCACATTGAGGCGACTGTTGTTGTGATTTGGCGCTGTGTAAATAAAGTTGAATTGAATTGTTATGTTATAGTGTCCATTGAGTTACCCGGACTGGCTATATAACTTGGGCTTCATATTTTTAAGCTTCAACATCAACATTTTGGCTGAGTTGATTTATTCATTTTTTTATTTATTGGGTGGGTGTTGACAGAAAATGAAGGGGTGTAGAGAAGGATAGAGTAGGATCATGTTAACAACTGACCAAAATTTGGCTTCCGTCCACCTTATGGTTCTTAGAAGTGTTGTGCGATATGGAGCTCTTCAAAACCATGTCTCTTACTGCCGTTGTTTGCACTGACAACATATAGGCACGAGTGGAATGAAATATGAGGGATTTTAAATATCACGTTACTTCTGACGTCTTCTTCGATGTCAGATGAGGTCAAACTTTCATAAAATGTCTTTTATCTTTGTGCTTGATATCCTCCTGCCTTTTTATTGGCAACATTTTAGAAATGACACTGGGATGCAGGGACTTTAAATGTCACATTGTCGTTTGCATCCAAATATCATGTCACTTGACTTCATTTCAAGAATTGTAAAGAGAAAGAGAAAGAGCTGGCTATTTAGGTAGAGAGAGAAAAACGGTGCCATCACATGCCACCATTATCGCAGCAATGTATCATGATGATATCAATCATTAGCCAATAGGGACATAATACTAATACCGTACACTGTACATATATATTTTGCATCGATTTTTGCACCTATTACGTCTCTGTAAACAAACATTACTAAATGAATTTAATAATGTGTATTAATGTATGTTCTGCTGGTGTAATTACACTCTTTGATCATATCCAATCGCTTTTTAGATTCAAAAACTGCATTTTAGCACATATTCACCTTTCTTTTTTCAACAACAAATGAGAACCTGATATGTCAAAATAATAGGACAGAAGTTTAATGAATGTTTTGCAGAGGCACCAAAGAAGTACCCTTTTCATTTCAGCAAAAAAAGGTGCATCTTTCCATGTCTCCGTTTTTTTCCCCGTCTCCTCCTCTTCCCCCGACCATATGGCTTCTCCTAATGAGCGTTGCACATGTACCTCCTTCCTTTTTTGCCTCTCCAAAAAGAAAAGAAAAAGCAATTCCTTCTTATGTGGTGAAGCCAACAGCTCTTCTACAGCAGCAGATCTGGAGCTGCTCGTCTCAGCTGAGCGAATTAGAGTCAAATAAAGCATGCTAATGAATTTAACTTTGTCAGTCTGCCATTTGAAACACCGAGGAATAATGAGCTGAGCTCAGACTCATACAAACAGGAACTACACAAATTTTTATGCGCATACTTTTTGTAAGTTGCCTCTGTCTTTTCATCACAACCTTTGATTACAGTGGCACACTTTCTGAGTGGAAATAATCAGTTTTTGTCATCAGAATTTAGTCAGTTCGTTTATTTGGAATGACTCCGGTTTGTAGAGTTTATGACTGTTGGCTTCAGTTCAGTTGGGTGCATGGCATTCACTACAAACCTAAAGTGGAACTTCAAGCTAGTGAGGGTCTGTAAATATTGCACTCATCAAAGAATAACACCAAAAACATACTAAAATTTAATTTAGGGAGTGTAACAGAGTTACAGCCCTTTCCCAGAACCAGCTCTGGTCCAGTTTCAATACAAAAACATACCTCATCTCCAGGTTCATAACAGGACCATCTTTATACTCTGTTTGCATTAAACCCAGACGTGATCTGACACTAAACATGGTCTGGCATCTTCAAACAGGCAATCTGGTCTGGTTTTGGTATTTGGGTATTATCATATCCATTTGAAATAAAGTGTAACATTTATAAAGGAGGTTACTGGGGTTAATGACAGCTATTTGAAGCACTCAACCGTCAACCATCAAGTCCCGAGTTTGAATCGAGACTTATGCCTATAGTCTGATTTAGGCCTCAGAAGCTTTCTGGTTAAGTTTAGAAAAGATGCTGGTTGTCATGGTGTCACCTTTTGTTTAGTAACTGGCTAATTTCTTGGTGGTTTGCAACTTGACAGGCCTAAAGATACACTGCTTCATCGTTATTTTTGGATACTAATGATACTAGTCATAATTTACAAGAAGAAGTCACCTCCTGCAGCCGTCATAGAGATTGCAGGTATAAAGCAGTTTAGCACTGACTTCACTTTTCAGAACAGGGAGCTACTTTCAGCTTGCTTAATAAAAGTTTGTGGTTAAACGTAAATCCACAAGTTATGTATCAAGTTGCCAGATATTTTCTTTCCAGTTTCATATTTCACTACAAGATTTTACAAGTATACAGATACTGTAATCAAGAATTGCTTTAAAACTAAATTTGCCTCTGTTTGCCCGCTATTGAATTTATAATTCACTCGATGTCTTGACGAAATGCTTGAAGTAACAAACCTCAGCGACCCAAAACATGTTGTGTTTTTAGCTTTGCGCTGGTGCCATACCTTGGACCACTCATCAGGTGTTTTTGTACATTGTACGAAAAGAATTTATTGCACATGACAGTTAACAATTTGAAATGTGAAATATAGCCTTAATTTACTTCTGGAACATGCAGAATTCAAATTCCAAACTTTGGCCATCACTTTGTTCATACAGACTGAAATGCATATCCACATGCATGCACACATGAGGATTATGAGCAAGTCTATGCTGGTTGTCCAAAGAACATTTTTTGCACAAATGTAATTTTCCCTCCAAAACTTGTCCATCGTCTATTTCCCAAAACTGGAAATATTTAAAAGCAGCTTGGAGAGGAAGTATTTTGTGGTCAGTAAAGCTTTTGTCCAGTGGCTTCGACTGAACGCTGTGCTTTTGAGGGTTGAGGCACATAATCAGACATGAACTATGTTAGCCAAAGTAGAAAAGTAGGGGACAGAGTTCTTAGGAACTTCACACAGAAGAAGAACAGAGAGCCCTGGAACAGTCGGCCTCACCGAGCCCTGATCAGAGCTTCAGGGCCTCAATCTCGAATTACATGAAGAAAGAGAAGCCACTGAGACACTAAAACCACAGACGAGCTGTGGAAACCTCTCCGAAATACTGAACAAACCACTTGCCAAGTACTGATTGGCCTTGTCTTAAAGAGTCTATGGTATCGTTTTTCTTCATTGCTTCAAAATTTTACACAGTTCAGCAACTTGGGTTCATATAAGCTAATATTATAAACATATATCAGATGTCTTGTTTGGTACAAGGAGTGTAAAAAGTTGTGTGAATCAGTCCATAAAAAGAAAGGAAATAAAGACATCTAATTTCAGTTTGCCAAAGCTTCCATTCAAGGCTGATACATGCAGAAATATCACTGAATCAAAGTTCAGTTGCAGTTTCCTGGATCTCAAACAATATTTCAAAATAGTAATACTTGGATTTCATTACTGGGACACTACATTTCAGGCTGTTTCTTAATGTAGGGGGAAAATGAGGGGCCATTTCCTGGTGGAGGCTTCTGGCCTGTCCCGCTGCCTTTGGCCTTGCAACATATCAACTTTTCAATTTAAACCTTTTGCAAGCTGCCGAGTTGTTGTTTTCTTTGTTGCCTGATTGCCAAGACTCGGGATAACAATGTAATACAAACAGAAATTACATATGTGTGGTTATTGTTGGGGCGTCAGGTCACATGTCAGGTAAATGCATGTGAGAATGATGCATTTATGGTAGCACAATTGATGTTCCTTGGAACAGCTGACCTTGTGAGATCTAAAAGAAAGTGTCACAGTGTTCAGTACAAACAGGTGTTAAGTCAGCGTTGGACCAATGTGTAGGGTCGTCCACTTCAAGCTTTCTGGAGGACTCAACAGGAGCACATTTGCATAGGTTGAAACCCCTCTCCTCAGACTCTGCGTAGACAATTAACTATGCAAACAGATACAACAGCTGTACTTTAGCATTAGCATTAAGCATCAAGCCTATCCTATTGGAATGTCTACTTTTGGGGATCTTTTTTTAGTATTACTAAACAATCAGGCAACAAAGAAAATAGTCATTCTGTCACTTATCGAAAACGGTTCATATTATTTTCAAAAAGGTTGTGCTTTTTGTTGAAACATAAAGTTATAGTTCAGAGCTTTATGATAACTTAGACCTCTGAGGGTTAACTTTGCTCCTGTGGTCCGAGGTTATTGCACACAAACTGCACTGTAGCTCATAGCATTTTTATGTAGCTTAAGGCTTTCAACCGTGCCACAGTCCTCATCAGCAAGCTAACTTGCTCATTGCTGTAGTTTATGTTTCAACAGCCTTGAATCAAATCTCAGGGCTTATTTTATTTTATTTCTGATTCAGCATAACTATACATGTTTTATTACTCTGAATTTGCAGTTGGGACTTTCCCGTGATGGACTCATTTTTCTTTTCCACTCTGACGTGAATAAAAATGTGTGGGGAGCTCTGAAAAAGTTTAGGCATACTTTGGTATAAAATGGACACATGTAATGACATTTCAGCACAAAGAAATTGGCGCTTTAGTCGAAAAAAAAAAGCAGAGTCATTCTTCAATGTGTCATGCTGGTTGCTGGCTCTAGTATGAGGGTCTTGTGAGTGCTGGACAGCACCGGAGCGTTTTTCCCACTGAACCGAGGCAGGAAGTCAGCAGGAGACTGACTTGATTCGAATTGGACACGACTCACAAATTATACACTCGCAGGGGAGTCTCCATGTTAACAGCACACTGCAGCCCTGTATATGAGCAAATGGCTTGGAAACACTGGGCCCAGTGTACGTGAGCCCACACTGCAGGGGAAGAGAGCGGCAAGAAATGAATGCCGGTGCATGGAAGGGGGGAGTGTTAAGGGAGAAGCGGGAGGAAAGTTTCCCTGCCATTCGGCCTGTTTAGAGAAACTGTAAGGAAATATTATGATTATTAAGAGCCTTTTGAAGTTGCATCGAGTTGACCTGCCCCCGCAGTGAGATAAGTGTACTTATTCTGCTGGCAGGATCGGTCAGCCTTCACTTTCTGACATGTTGATGAAAATTAAACTTTGGATCTGTGAAAGGCATGTTTTTAATCATTAAGGCCACGTGTCTGGTCGACCTCAAGAAGCTTTAAGCAAAATAAATAATGTGAACCAGTGCACGTTTCCATCAGCTACTTGCCGTCCTCTGTTTACTCCAAAGGACCATGGCATTCAGCGCTGGCCTCGAGTTGCCCTTTCAGTGTAACATGTTCTTACCCAAACCCGCCTCCCAGCATGGGCGCCTAACTATCGGCTCCAGGAGCAGCCTGACATTGCAGAGCTTTATCATGGCCGTGCAGCGCTGTGGTGCTGGCTGGTATAACGCACGCTGTGTCTGGCTGGCTCTGCTGCTGCAACACATTCCTTCCAAAAGGAAGGAACGCATTCCTCCCTCATCGCTCTGCTCTCCTTCTTCTTGAAATCTCTCCATTGTAATCACTAGCTTGCCTCATAAATGATTTTGAGATACTTTAGGAAACTTTAGACTAACTACTGCTGTTTGTCAAGATGTCATTTCAGGCTATAATCGAAAGAACATTGGTATCTCCGTCTGCAGGAAATTTGTATTATATTTGGCAATAAGTTTGATTCCGAGGCCTCCTCAGCCTTCCACTTGCATATGCATATGAAAAGCATAAGGTGGGGAGACAAGGTGATAGGAGGAGTTGAGTTGGAGGTGGGTTGCAAAACAGCTTGCATATGGGCAGCAGCAAAGGTGGGCAGGGAAAGGCAGCTTAAAGATAGCAGAATTGGAAGGGAGAGTGGTTTAATTTGATGCAAACCACATCATTTTTAAATTTCTTGTTTATTTACAGTTTCATGCTCTCTTTTTACTGCAAGTTTATGGGGAACTTGTTGCTCTCTGCAGACTTGCTCAGCAACAACTGAGCCAAAACATTAACACTGATAGTTGTGATGGACATTGTTAATATAACCTTTAACGTTAATAACCTAAATGTAACAAGCATGTTATTTATTGCTGTCTGTTTTGATATGATTCTACATTATGTGTCCTCATGCAAGCCAGACTGAAAGGATCAGCTCACCTTTATTACAAAACCTCATTCTTTGTTTTCCTCCTTGGCCTTAGTCATGTGTAGTCATGCAGATGGTTTTGATTTCATTTCCCAGAGTTCTAAGAAATCGGCCTCTGCACTCTGCACCCCAATAAATTCCTGTGTAGTGACACTAATGTCTAATAAAATGGGTTGTTCAAAGAATATGTTTCAAGAGAATGTAATATTTTCAGTGTGTCTAAAATGGTTTAACCCTGTTTTGGGACCAAGTCATCATAGATACATAGTAACTCTATCCCTAACACCATGTTTTGAAGAAAACTAAAATTACTTTGTGAAAAAATATAAATGACAGTCATTAGATTTAAAGTTATCGTCACCACAGCAGGTGGGAATGAGGTGGGAATCTATAGGAGCTTCAAATTGATATTGCAGGTGTATTTACTAAAAACCTGGACGAATTTGAATGTCAGTGGCCTTGACCACGAGCTTAGAGTAAGTTTTATCAAAATCTTGAGAATGTGATGACTTGAGAACAAGGTAATCATAGGTGTGTCTGTACTACTGGTGGTTGCAGTCATTGGGTGTTTGTGGTCCATATTACCTATTTGGGCAAGCGTGCCTACCATGACCTCCATGAGAGCCCACGCAGTTCTGTCCGTTGGGGAAAGTATCTATCGTGGAATCAAGCTCTGCTCCACAAGCGTTTGGACTCAGATTGTGTTGTTGGGTCAGGTCTCCTCTACTTAACATGAAAGTTGAGCCAATCTGTATAATCTGTGAGCATCTTAAGGAATCCATCCAGCTTAACTGCCCTGTCAGTCGCAGTGTTGTTACAACATATCTCTGAGATTTATGAGGAAAAAAAGTTTCAGGGCACCAAAGAAGCCAAGTGCGAAATAGTGTACTATATATTAACACATAGAGTCATAGTCACATAGACTATGCTAATTGCTACCATGATGGATTCAAATATGTTCTATACTGCAGCTTTCTGTTAAGCAGCCCTGTGGTCTGCGTGGGTTTAGTACAGTGTCTGAGGCCAGAGTTTTCCTGGCAAAGACTCCCTCTGCCTGATTCTTTCTGGGCTAAATAGAAGCCAGCACCTCCCCGTGGCCCTCTCCATGTCTTCCCATGCCCCAGCCAGTCTGCCCTGTAATGGGTTCACTCTCCCATACAATCCTTTCACTCCTCAATGCACTGAATATCCTTTTTGCTGCCTTTCTCTTTGACCGACAGCCCCCTCCCAACCCACCACCCCAATCCCCTCCCAACCCCCACTCACCCCTCTCTCTATCCCTTTAGGAGTGTGTCCATGAGTTTAAAAGAAAAGGAGGAGGGGGGGGGGGGTGATGTGTTTCTCAGCGGCCAGTCTTGTCTGATGCGGTGAGGCCATCTCTCTCCCACGGAGAACATGTTATGTTGGACTTTGTCTCGGTGAGCTTCATACTGAGCCCTTTGCTCTTCTAACAGAGGCTGAACTGGGTTATAAAGTTATACCTGCTTTTGACTTGAGAGTGTGAGCGCCTTTGAACGCTAACATGTGTAAACTTTGCAAGACATAGTTCCCACTCTGTCAGTTCTGACATGTTCTAAACAAAGCAACAAAACAGCAGAGCTACACTTTTTAGGCTTTATACATTCCAGAATCCTTCCTGCGTATTTATGCTTTGCACTTCTTCCCCCTGTTGGCAAAACTATGAAACATTTTGTCATTTTGAAAGAGCTTATCCTTTCTTCTGCACCATTCCTCTGCCTAATGTATGCATGTGACTGGGTGAAATGGTTGAACACAGCACGGTGAGCTACAGAAAGAAGACGGAGGATTGCAAGGAAGCTGTTGCATTATTCATCGTGTTGGATAAGGTTTAATTAAAAGTGCTGCTTGGCATTGTGAGGGGAATGAATGTGTGTTTTGCCTCGCCTGTCACTGCCTCATTCACGTTCTCCATGCTCGACTTATCAAAGCAGCCCCTTGGTCCCTCCCTTTTTTGCCAGTAGAAGTTAGCATAATGCCGCAGCCCCGAACCTTGTGATTACTGGGAGAGAGTACGGGCGGCACAGAGCTTCACTGCAGCAAGTGCTGGCTTTGTAAAGAATTCCTCTGGTAAAAATGGAGAATAGAGCAGGATGTTTTGGTGTGCCCATGGCGTGCTTCTCTCTAAGAAACCAGAGTATTGATATTTGCATTTGGATAATATATCGGCATGTTTGTTTCTGTACAGTTTAAGAGCCTGTGAATCTGTGGATTACTCAGTATGTGCCCACAACCCTCCGTGCAGGTTTCCATCTTAATCGTAGTTGTATTCATGCTACTTTCATGAGTAAAGGGTTTTTGGCATCCACGGCTAACAGAGGTGAACTCTTGGCCTGCCCCCAACTACACACACCAAACACATGCCTGCAGTACACCTTCCAACCGACCACTGTCAAGGCTGGAGACAGTTTTTTGAGAATTTTCAAAGAATCTTCCGCTATCGAGGTAAAAACAGTTACATGCTTACCTCATTATTACCAAAGCAGATTTGAACTGTTTCCACCAATGAAAAAAAAAATGTGATGGTCAAAAGGTGGTTCTAGCTTGGGCATTGCAAAATGGTTATATCTGAAGCACAAACCAGGAAATCTCGAATATAATCATCATCATCAGTCCAGAGTTTCACCGTTATTTTTTATTTCATTTTCATTTTTTTATTTACTTTCACACATGGTACAGCAGTAATTCATTTCCTATTTCAATTAAAGTAACACTGTTTCCAACCAACAGGAGCCAAAGACTGTTAGCAATAACCTCCTCACAGCAATGTCTTGGAAATTGGTGATTTGTTGGTGTTTCAGTGTTTTTTTAACTGATTTTTTTATGTACATTTTTAAAAGTGGACCCGGAAAACTGTGGATACTGCACTCATAAACAGGCAAGCACCCACAGAAGAAAATGTCATTTATATGTAGGGGACGATATCGAGATGGCACTATGAGTTTGGGTAGTGTGCTCAGCAACCATATGAATAAGAGCTGTATAAATTATATAGGCTGTAAAACTGGATATGCATTTCTTAAAGAGACTGCTTAAAGAACATCTGTAACGCTAAATCTAGCATTGTAGATCATCAACATCTGTAACTACAGTTCAAATGACCAAGGCAACAAAGAGGAAGCTAATGTTTGGGAAGCTAGCAATGTGATGCATGTGACTCGATGAAACACTACACAGAGTATCAGAAGTGGTGAAGAATAAATGTTGTTCTCTAACCTAAAACCGTGCGTGAATGATGACTGGCCTGTTATTTACAGCGGATGCCGTTGCTTTGCCTGTCGTCGTGCTGTGATCATCAAAACGTTTATTAAATCTGGCTTTTATAACAGATGAGTTTTCATCTCTTCTCTCGGCATTGATAGTAAATTAGCGTGGATTGTTTTTATCATTAATTTTTTTGTACATCTGGCTTTCCTCTGAGTGGCCAGTCTTTGGTGTTGTGTTGGTGGCCTGAATTTTTTCTGCAATTTTTCTTAAGCTGCTATGATTTTAGAGACCAGTATCAGTTTTAATAAAGCATTTGATGTTATTTTAATATGCATACTCATATTACAGCCTATATAAATTATACAGCTCTTATTCATATGGTTGCTGAGCACACTACCCAGACTCATAGAGACATCTTGAGATCATCCCCTATATGTAAGTGTTGGCACAGATCTGCCTCCAGCCTATTGTGGCTTAGCTAGCGTTAGCATTAGCATTTCTAATACCTAGTGATCATTTGTAAGCAGATGTCAGTCTGCAGTTTAGTAATAAACTTCAGTTTATTAAAACGAAAACAACAATCTCTGTTTTGAACTCGTGTTCTCTTAGATAGGAGAGCCATAAATAAGCTAACTTTAGCGCTCAGCAACAGGGGTTAAAGAGAGAATATTTATGTGAAGATATGGATACTTTCACATTCCAGACATTTTCGAGCTGCAAACTTAAAATGCACACAGGGAACAGGTGTATGGAAATGTACCGAATAAAGAGCTTCTCATTCAAAGTCGGGAAAGTTAACTTAATCCTCTGATATTGTGTTTAGGATGCACAGCATGAGGTCTGTGTCAGAACGGAGCTGTAGAGGAGTCTAAACAAAAGACAGCCAGCCCAGTCAAAGATAGAGCTCTGCATGGCCCGAAGGAAAAACCAGCGAGCACACTCATCTTCAGGACACACTCACAGAGATACACACACATAAGCGTGAACAAAGACAAACAGGAGGTATAGATTGACTCATCGTAGTGGGAGTACGGAGCAGTGATTTCATGCCTGGTTGTTGGCTAACAAGGCCCTACGCTTTCTGCACTGCAGGGCCTGTTATTAAGAGAGAGACTGTGTGTGTGTGAGTGTGTGGATGTGGGGGGGCGGGGCTGTCAACAGCTGTGTGCGTAACCTGGGAGACGGACTTAAAGCCTCAGCACTCTGAGCGCCAAAGAGTGAGGGAGAGAGAAAGGGGAGTGGCTGTGTAGGTGTGGGGGAGGTGGAGCCCACTTTGTCCCAGTGGAGCATAGCGAGGTCCAGCCTTCGTTCTCCACTACTTACCCCCATTCCTCACGCCGCACACCCGCCTCCAACCTTTCTCCCATTCCCAGTAAAGCCTGGGCTGTTGGGAAGCCCGGCACCAGGAGTGTTTGTCAGTTTTTTAACCCTTTGTCACATTTACCCAGTTGCAGCTGTGTGCCCGCCATCAGCAGGACATCACGTCTCTGTTCAGAAAAAACATCATCCTCACAAAGCCGCACTGCTTTTTATCGCCATCTACAGTAATCTGATTATGCTGTTATGTTGTTACTCAGTTTATTTGCTTAGCTGACTTCCTGATCCAGACCGAGAATAGTTAGCATTTTTCACATGCTATGCCTTCAAGCAGCTCAGCTTCTTTTAATGAAAGATTAGAGCGCACAGCCCGACTCTTCATCGCTAACTCTTTGCTCACTACCCCACTGCCGTGTTAAACACCAGCAGCTAGTGTAAAGACGAGGAGGTCGGTTGACATGAATAGCCAAATGCTGTATCATCTTCCCGCGTCTAGCTTCTAACCATCTTACCAATAATGGCAGTTATTTTGCTGTTTTATTTATAATCTTGTCATATGAGCCAGTCAGTGTGACCTACTTGTGTTATGATGGATACGAAGCATTTTGATTGATAGTACAGAGCAGCGTGAGCCTTTATTACCACATACATAAAGTCACACATTATCTGTGTTAGACAGAAGCCCTCTTCAGGTATGGCTTTTTTTAAACGTACCCTGTTACAGGCAGAGCCACGACATATGTGCAGTGTTTGGAAAAACAAGAAATGACTTAAAGTGCACCACTCTCATGGCCGAGTGAGAGGAAAAGACTGTCACAGCTGGACCGTTTTACTGAATAGTTTTGCACGTGT
This sequence comes from Pundamilia nyererei, assembly GCF_000239375.1. NCBI lineage: Eukaryota > Metazoa > Chordata > Actinopteri > Cichliformes > Cichlidae > Pundamilia > Pundamilia nyererei. The sequence continues at coordinate 1,136,727 of NW_005187565.1, forward strand.
CTGTTCTCTGACAAACACCAAAGGTTAGGGGTTAGAGTTATAAGGGCTAGGATCGGGGCCGTCACTAGTAACAACAAAAACTCAAAAACTTCCTCTCTGTAATTAACTTGATTCTTCTGAAATAATGTCTGAAAGTTAAGTTATCATTTTACTGCATTACTTCATCAGCTGTCTGAACTGGTAGGCACACAACCTGAGAACACCTTGAGCACAGCTACCCCTGAATCTCTTAATACTGATGAGGTTGCCACTGATTTGTTTACGAATAAGGTAGTTTATATGTACCCTTTATCTGGAATTTTCATTTTCGTCTTCACCTAAAGCAGGGGTGTCCAACTCCAGGCCTCGAGTGCCGGTGTCCTGCAGGTTTTAGATGTGTCCTTGATCCAACGCAGCTGATTTAAATGCCAAGTGACGTCCTCAACATGTTTTCATGTTTTCACAGTGCCACAGTCCGCTTAAGGATATTGTAAATAAAGCTGTACCTGAATGTTCAAGTAATCGGATGTTGGTTCATTGGGTAGGAACTGTTTGGGTTGCAATAATAGGATTTGCATGTTTATTTGTAATGGAAAAAATCATTAACAAATGTGATATTAACTAAAGGCTGGCTCACTACCTTTACCCAAAGCTTACACAGGATGCTAATATAAGCTTTACCAAAAGCCAAATCTGAGGTTTTGGCCTGAGAGCGGAGCTGTTACTAACCCAATATCATCATGTTTTTATAGGTGTGAGTTAAAAAAAAACAACCTAATGCTTGAGGTTTTAATTTCAAGATCAAGGAGCATGGCAGCACTGTGCTTTGACACTAAAGAACAGGTTTTAGGTGTGTCCTTGATCCAACACAGCTGATTTAAATGCCAAGTGACCTCCTCAACATGTTTTGAAGTTCTCCAGATTCCTGGTAATGAGCTAATCATGTGCTTCAGGTGTGTTGACCCAGGGTAAGATCTAAAACCTAATGCTTGAGGTTTTAATTTCAAGATCAAGGAGCATGGTAGCACTGTGCTTTGACACTAAAGAACAGGTTTTAGGTGTGTCCTTGATCCAACACAGCTGATTTAAATGCCAAGTGACCTCCTCAACATGTTTTGAAGTTCTCCAGATTCTTGGTAATGAGCTAATCGTGTGATTCAGGTGTGTTGACCCAGGGTAAGATCTAAAACCTGCAGGACACCGACCCTCGAGGCCTGGAGTTGGCCAAGCCTGACCTAGACTGTAGCTTCTTATTTCAAAGTTGTTGTCAGCAGAAGGAGAGACAACTTTTCAGATGTTTCAAATCTGGCCATTCTAAATAAGCCCAGAAGATCACTGACTGCTTTCTGCCCAGCTTGGAGGTCACTGCAAACTCTCGGTACCTCAGCAGAGCTGGCAATATCATCAAGGACTACTCTCACCCCAGCAACCAACTGTTTGAACTATTACCGTCAGGCCGACGGTACAGGTCACATAAAACCAGGACAAACAGATTCAGGGATAGCTTCTTTCCCAGAGCTATCACCGTAGTAAATAAGCACAAAAACAATTGAACCTATTCCATACCGTCACTGTCATTATATTATGCTGCTATTCATACTGTTATTATATTAATGCTGCTATCCTGTATATATCGTACTTACTGTTGTTTGAGTACTTACGATTGTTTTTTTGTACTTTTTATATTTTACATTTATATTTATTATTGAAACTTGCACCAAGGGAGTGGCACTCCAATTTTGTTGTACTCTGACAATAAAGGCTATTCTACTCTATTCTATTCTATTCTAAGTTGCATAGAGCATTGCCTTGCACGCCTTGCATGATATTAGCATGAGTTGGACCTAACCCTATCCCGTGAACAGTGATGTGGCTGGTGTCACTACATGGAGCTATGAAACTAAGCAGACGTCAGTGATGCCATGCTGTTCACATTTGGTGTTTTAACCCAGACCGCTAGCTTAGACATCAGGTGATCGATGCTTGAGCTAGCTGCTTTAGCTACATTGTGCTAACAGAAAAGTTATCGTAACTACATGTCTTGTTACTGTCTTCTGAGAGTAAATGCTTAACCACAAACGTTATATGTGATGTCTTAGAACAGAAGCTCCACATGTCTGACTCGATTTGAGTTGAGGAGGCGGAGAGCAGCAGGCGAGCCAACTGTCAATCAAAGATGTCAATCAGTGGCCACAAGGCAGACTTCAAAGGCTTCTATGAGCCTTCAGATCTTATTAACAGAGCAATGTTTTCCAAAATAACCAGTGCACTTATTAGACAGCCCAAATTTAGAGATGGAGGCCACATGGAGGAACATCACCGTATAAAGAGTGGGACTTGGATGTCACACTGGGGTTTGCATCCTGCATCCCACATGTTCTCGCCGCTGCCGATGCTTCTGCTGCTCACCTGAGTTCAGGAAAAGACGAGTTCTGGTTCCAGACACAAATGTTTGATTATACTCAGGGGCAGGTGGCAAATCCAACAATGGAGCCACACAGCTGCTTATACTCATAGAGTAGTGCCAAAAATATATTTGACTTGCTTATACAATATATTTAACTTTGTTTATCTGCCTTACTTATGTGAATGAATTGAACATATTATATTAATGGTATTATAAATAAATTCTGTGTGATTATCAGGTTAGGCAATGTGTAATTTTGGTTAAATATGGATTAGTTCATCATCTTGGGGTTTTTTGCCAGGGTAGTGTGTTAATATTTAACAGAGACCACAATTTCCCAGAACTTAACCGGTTGCTTTAGAAGCATAAACATGTGGGAAGGAGGGTGTGAAGCCAGTTCTTTAGTGTCAAAGCACAGTGCTACCATGCTCCTTGATCTTGAAATTAAAACCTCAAGCATTAGGTTTTAGATCTTACCCTGGGTCAACACACCTGAATCACACGATTAGCTCATTACCAAGAATCTGGAGAACTTCAAAACATGTTGAGGAGGTCACTTGGCATTTAAATCAGCTGTGTTGGATCAAGGACACATCTAAAACCTGTTCTTTAGTGTCAAAGCACAGTGCTGCCATGCTCCTTGATCTTGAAATTAAAACCTCAAGCATTAGGTTGTTTTTTTTTAACTCACACCTATAAAAACATGATGATATTGGGTTAGTAACAGCTCCGCTCTCAGGCCAAAACCTCAGATTTGGCTTTTGGTAAAGCTTATATTAGCATCCTGTGTAAGCTTTGGGTAAAGGTAGTGAGCCAGCCTTTAGTTAATATCACATTTGTTAATGATTTTTTCCATTACAAATAAACATGCAAATCCTATTATTGCAACCCAAACAGTTCCTACCCAATGAACCAACATCCGATTACTTGAACATTCAGGTACAGCTTTATTTACAATATCCTTAAGCGGACTGTGGCACTGTGAAACCCTCCAACGCTGGCTCCAGGCTCATGAGAACATCCAGTCTTAATCTTAGCAAACAGTCATGCACAACATTGCAAAAATAATCACGTAAACGTAAAATAATCACAACATACTCATTCCCAGCCTGCCATATAGTGCATTCAGTTCAATTATATTTACATAGTGCCAAATTACAGTTGACTCACATTATAAAATAAAAAACCCTACAATAATACAGAGAGAACCCCAACAATCAGATGACCCCATATGAGCAACCACCTGGTGACAGTGGAAAGGAAAAACTCCCTTTTAATAGGAAGAAACCAGGCATAGGGAGGGGTACCCATCCTATAGACCAGACGTGTCCAAGGCCAGTCCTCGAGAGCTACTGTCCTGCAGCTTTCAGATGCATCCTTGTTCCAACACACCTGAATCAAAATAATGGCTTGTTACCAGGCCTTTGCCAAACTTGATGGCATGCTGAAGAGGTAATCAAACCATTTGATTCAGCTGTGTTGGAGTTGGGATGCATCTAAAAGCTGCAGGACAGTAGCTCGCGAGGACTGGAGTTGGACACCCCTGCTATAGACCCACTGGGGATGGGCATGTAGGAATGCAGTAATACACCTATTGCACTTGTTTCCAGTATCAGGAACAAATAGTCACAAGCTGTCAAAAGGGGACTTCACTAACTAATACTTGACATCACAATAGCTGCACCTGTTTTTTTGTACTATCTGTGACAAAGGATCTGTATATGGTTTTCATCTTTCACTCAGTCTTTCCAGCCTCTGATTGGTTAGATGTAAGCATTGGATTAAACATTAGATTAGATGGTTAGTAGTTTTAGGCAGTAAAACAACTTGGTTATGTATAGAAGAAAAGTCACATTTGGGGTTAAAATCCTCCTCTTCAGTAACATCAAGAACATCTGCCAGTGAACCCGCCACACATTTCCTTGGTTATCATAATTGAATGAACTTGGTCAGTTGAATTCAATTCACTTTTATTTATTACAGTAGCTGCTGTCTGAGGGGGACCAAGGTTGACCAACAGTGCCATTCTTATCACATCTAATTCGGACGTTGAGGGAATCAATTCAATTTTATTTACACAGCGCCAAATCACAACAACAGTCGCCTCAAGGTGCTTTATATTATAAGGTAGCTCCTACAATAATACATACTGAGACAAACCCAACAATCATATGACCCCCTATCAGCAAGCACTTTGGCGACAGTGGGAAGGAAAAACTCCCTTTTAACAGGAAGAAACTTCCCACAGAACCAGGCTCAGGGAGGGGCGGGGCCATCTGCTGTGATCGGTTGGGGTGAGAGAAGGAAGACAGGATAAAGACATGCTGTGGAAGAGAGACAGAGGTTAATAACAAGTATGATTCAATGCAGAGAGGTCTATTAACACATAGTGAGTGAAGAAGAAACACCCAGTGCATCATGGGAATCCCCCAGCAGCCTAGACCTATTGCAGCATCACTAAGGGAGGAGTCAGGGTCACCTGATCCAGTCCTAACTATATGCTTTAGCAAAAAGGAAAGTTTGAAGCCTAATCTTAAAAGTAGAGATAGTGAATCCTACTGAAATCCATGTGACTGTCATGCACATTAAAAGATGACACTAAAGAAGCTAATGGGCCCCGACCAAGCTCCACTGGGTGTGAGTCAATGTTTGACTGCAACCTCTGTGTCTGTGCACCCTCAATAAGTCGATCAATACTATGACGCTGCTGCTCATGTTCTTCCAGAATTTGAGCAGATGTAGAGCAGCAACTTCAGTAAAATATCAGGGCCTCGACAGGGTGTCATCAGTGAAAGCCCAGCGTACAGTACATCTGCCTGCTCGCTGCAGTGCACCCTGGTAATTAGTCTTTTTTAAGTGTAAATGGGATCTCATGTGGGTTGTCATGGACCATGAGGTTCATAGAGATTACTCCTTCTTCAATCTCTGCTCATCTACTGCGTTTGTGTGTGTGTGTGTGTGTGTGTGTGTGTGTGTGTGTGTGTGTGTGTGTGTGTTAGTGCTGCAGGCTTGAAAGTGCCTGCTCTAACAAAAGGCACAATTACTGAATGATCTTTCTTTTTTTTAATAAAGCCAAAAATATCTCCTAATTGTTTGTGTAAGCAGCCTCAGACTGACTTGTGGGGGTCTCAGCAGGGGTGTATGGATGGAGGCAAGAGAGCGGGGGAGGGAGGGGAGGCGGCAGTACTGTAGATCCATCTTCTTATCCTGAGAAAATCCTGCTCTTGCATGATATTTAGGTCGGTCACCAGGATACAGTCCGACTCCTTATGCAGAGTCTTTCATACAGAGAAAAAGTGAAAATATTACATTTAAAAATGCTCATTTTAACATCCTCCATGCTAGACCCCATGCTTGGAAAATGAATTATACATATGCTTGATTAACCAGCTGAGTCCCTGCGCACAATCCCTGAGCAAACACGAGTCTTTTGGAATAAATTAAATCTCAAAATTTCAGTTTCAGCATCAGCAGGAGCTTCTAAATAATTATGTAAATATGAAACAAATTTCCCAAGCAGATTTCCTCCTCTGCAGTCCTCCTCTGTCATTCTTATGCATGCCCCGTAAATTAACTAAACTATGCAGATCGTTATACTTACACAAAATAGGCTAATTAATACACTTGACAATAGTGTTCTCCAGAGGGGGCGATGCTGAACTAAATCTTCATCACACAGAATTGTAAACTGGAGGCCAAACATCAGCATGTAGAGCCGCTGCCGTACAGAGGCTGTTTAAGGACAAAGGATGGAGGGTTTATAAAAGAACCGCACGGCTCGCACGTTCCTTTTTAGTCCACAGAGTTTCTTATGACCAAATTGAGGGAGAAGTAATCTGAATCGAGACCAGCTTTTTGTTGTTTACCTGTTTGTCTTCACGTCTGTCTGTGAAAGAGAGCGACGTTCATTCTAACCAGTGTTCCTACTAATTACAGTCCCTGCTCTTCTGAATCCTTGCAGAAAAACCCAGCAAAGTGTCCTCACGGCTGAGCACGGCGTGCAGAACAGCGCCAGTGGATCTCTTTGGTGTTGGCAACGCTGTTTCTGTGTCAGAGCTGCATTTGAATATGGATTATGGAATTTACCGCTATCGGGGAGGAGGGGGGTGGACTGCCTAATTACACACTGTGTTATAATGACCATCCCTGTCCCAACTCCCTCTCTTCTCCCTCCTTGAGAAGATCTAATGAGGAGAGAGTGTGAATCTAATGTAAATCCACTGCTGCTCTTGTTTTCTGTTGGGAAAACATGTAAGGATATTCATGATTAAATGCAGTGTTTTTGGGGGAGGAGGGGGCGCTTCCACTGTTTGACAGAATCTGTCACTTTGTTACCTGCACGCAGGGAAAGCTGTAGAGTAGACAGACCACACATTTATTAGGCAGCACAAACTCCCCTCACATGCATATTACAGTGGGCACTGTGGTCCCACAGCAGCATCTCGTGCCTTTATTTGTTGTTGCTTAGTCTGCTCCAGACCTCAGCAGCTCAGAACTCTCTGTGAACTTAAAAGAAAGCAGCAGAGTGTCTCAGAGCCATGCTTGGTGTTTAGCTGAAAAAGTACAACCCACTGAAATGAAGCTGGCAGAATACCAGTAGGTTCCGTAGTAAGTGGAACATGAACCTGCAGAACTCGCAGCCTATCTGAAAATCAGCTTTTCACATTTTAACTTCAACATTATCAAGTCATCATGCACTAATGTGGGCTACTCTACAGCTACAAACTCATGTACGCTACGTTACTGTCCAGCAGAAATACCCAGGCTTAGAAATAGTTGTGCAAAGATAGAAGGTGGAACTAGAGATGGTAACGATGGTGATGTACTGGTACTTTTGTAGTGCTTTTCTACTCTTTTTACTGCAAACCTTTTTCACCCAATCACATTTTTCTCGTCTAACAATAAAACACACACTCAAAACACTCTGGTGGCTGCATCCAGAACAACCGTGTCTTACCCAAAGATACTTTGACATGCAGACTGGAGAAGCTTGGGATCAAACCACCGGCCTTCTGACTGATACCTCCTGAGCTGCAGTCACCCCAAGCGAGCTACCCCAGAGAGTGCATACTGTCTGTCCATTAACTAACAGCAAGATGTCACCTTTACACAATTAGAGTTTTTGGTGATGAGGTAAGGTTGGGGGGGGGGGCATACAAAATGATCCTCTGAGGAAATTTCTATATTAGACTTTACAGTAATTGGCAGGATAGTTTGCTGTGGAGCATGATGCCGAACAGACAAGCAGACAAGACTAACTCCCCACTCTCTGGTTAAATTCCGACCTCTAAAGTCCAACTTAAATAACCCCAAACCAGTGTAAAACAGTGCTTTAGCATTGTGACACATACAGTATGTATGTACAGATCTGGGCAAACAAAAAGACAAGCTGTTACTCACAGTCTCCCCCATCCCAAAAACCTAAATTTGCTCTATGTGCCGTGAACTCTCTGTCTCTATTTGCCTATAATCCCATTAGGAAGAGAGGGGAGAACGTACAGAAATAGAATAGTACGTTCAAGCTGATTTCCTCACTAAATGCTGCCGTTTAGTCCTCAATAAAGCAGCTTTCACAGCCACCAACAGCAGCCCTCCACTCTGACGTGGAGGAAGACTAACGTACTTAGATGGTCCATTTAGTGTCGAGTACATGCTCACAGGCCAGAGAATGGTAATAATAGAAATGTAGCTGCCTCATTGTTACACACTGGGTTTAAGCTTGATTGAATTTGGTTCACACTATGTGCTGAATTCAATTTCAGATGTAGAAAGCGCACACTGAAATCATCCAATGTTTTCGAGCTGCACGTGTCACGTGTACGTTCCTGGCACGTTCTAACAGAGCAGCGGCTTATCGATGTTGTCTCCAGACAAACAGTTTAGAATGTCAGAGAGGCTTTCCAATCAAATGTGCTGTGGAATAGGATACAGTATCCATGTTCCAGCACGGGCAACACCCAGTCTTTTCAACACAAGCTATAATTCACAGAGAAGTGACACCACAGCTGCCAGAATTCCACCACAAGTATCTGATCTCGCAGTTGTCCTCTCAAGACTGACCGCCTATTACAGATTTTGGAAATTGAGAAGAAAGCGATGTATGAAATGTATGCCGAGTGTGGATATGAAGCAGCAGTCTTACAATGACACCACAGAGCTCTAAAATTAACTGACTGGCCCTCGGAGCTCTTCTGGTGGTCATACAACCCCCAAACAGTTGGCAGCAGTGGAAGTCTGTGCTCCACGCTGTCATTTCAAAGCTCCCGTGTCTCCCAGAATTCAGCTGCCCACTATTTACGTTCATCTGTTGTGAAATATTCTGTTTCTGAGCTTCAAAACTTAAACTGTCATATTTCATAGAAACATGATGTTGTTTAAATCCCACAAATTCTTTTAGGGTGAATTTTTGAAGCTACCATCCATCAATATTACGGTTATTTATCCATCATTACGATTAGAGATGGACCGATCCGATATTACGTATCGGTATCGGTCCGATACTGACTTAAATTACTGGATCGGATATCGGAGAGAAATGTAATCCGATCCATTAAATATCACAAACGCACCTCACAAAACTTGCGACACGGCGTAACTCGGCTCATAACCGTAGCACGTCGGAGCAGTGTGCATCACGTGATAGAGCGGCTGTGTGTATTTGTAGCCTCGCTACCAAACCAGCATTTTATCTCCGAGGAGGTTATCCCGAGAGAAGTAAAGCAAGTGTGTAAGTCCATCTCTGAATGTTTGTAAAGCATTCCCATGTTAAGCTTAACAACCGATATACGGGGCGACTGCCTCTCTCTCTCTCCTGCTGCTACTCCAATCATGAAACTGATCAATGATCAGCTGATCGTCTCTCTTCTTTGTTTTTGGCCCACTTTGCACCAGAAAGAGGAAACCAGCGGCTGAACAACAGCAGCACGTTTAAGCTTGATCAGCTGTTGTTAGAATGTATTTAATATTACTTTCTACTCCAGGATCTTTTTCTACAGCTGACGGCTGTAACTGTGCAGGGGCGGATCTAGCAAAGTTTAGTTTAAGAAAGATGTTAAATCTATTTAATTATTCTTGAAAATTTATTTATTTCTGTGCAATTTTTTCCACACTGCATCAAATTAAAGTTGATTACGTCGATTAAGCATCATGAGGTGGAGGGTGGTTCCCTATTTTTTTTTTTTTGCTGGGAGTTTGCAACCCTATTAGTTAGGTTGCTTAATATTTCTGCTAAGTACTCTTTAAAATACCAGAGTAGGGAGGATGGAGCAGGTTTAAGTTTATTAGATTGATCAGTTTTGCTGAACTATGAAATATTTTGGGTGCAGTGTATTTTTTACATACAGGTATAACAGAATAGCTTTAGTGTTGTTGTTTATTTAAACCTGAGTATGAACTTATACAAAATGCAGCAAGATATTAAAAAAACAGTTTTATTGATTAACCCTTTAAGACCTACCATAGAACCAAGTCCGCCAGAGCTTACTTTATATTTTTACATGCTGTGGAGCCATTTTTTGGAGCATTTCAAGTTGCTACACATCAATACAACCATTATAGCCCAAATTTTAATAATATGTCTGCAATAAGTGCATAGTAATTACATAAATTACATAAATTGCAAAAAAGTGCAATAAACTACAAAAATATTTAAAATCATTTGTGATTTTTTAACATATATTTGTAGTTAGAGAAATCTAAGAGGCTTATCCCTCAAAACTGTAAATACAAAAAAGTTGCACAAACTAGTTTCCCACCGCAGGAAATTTATTTTGAGTGTCTTCATAGTTTTATTTTTGAGATACACCAATTTCTATACACTGCAGGAAAAACGTGTCCGCTCCCACCGGCTTTAAAGGGTTATAAAACACTATATCGGATTCATATCGGTATCGGCAGATATCCAAATTTATGATATCGATATCGGACATAAAAAAGTGGTATCGTGCCATCTCTAATTACGATATTTCTCTCAACTACATATTTTAAAGTGCCTAAACCTAACCAAGGTTAAGTTGAGTTTATTATTTTATGGAAACTCTCCATTTAAACATTTATTGATTGTGACAGCCACCAATTTTTACTCCTACAAATGTATCCGCCGAGCCAGCCCCAGAGTTAACTCAAACAGACGCTATAGCAACGGTTCACATGTTCAGCTTCATCCTCAAACTTTGTAACAATTCAGCCTGTTTCCTCTCTGCTTTTCATTTCTGTACTTCAGAGTTGAGACATCTGTCAATGGACTTTGCATCCATAAAGGGTTTTAACCATGTTAAATAGCCACATTTTCAGAAACTAGAAGATCCCACATTTCAAACTACCATATTTTCCACACTATAAGGCGCACGTAAAATCCTTTAATTTTCTCAAAAATCGACAGGCAGGATGCTGTAAACGGGCCAAACTTCAGTCAGGAGAACAACTGAGATAATCCATCCACAATACGAGGTCATTAATATACTGCAACAACAACTTAATGCGCCTTATAATCCGGTGCGCCTTATGGTCCGAAAAATACGGTAAACAATATATTTTGGCAATACATTTTTTTATTAAAAGCTTTTTTCCTTTGGGTGGTCCAAACAAGCAAATGTTCTGCTTTAATAAACAAATGGTGGTCATTCATTCATTCATTCATCCCAACCACAGACATAGTGAGAGAGTAAGGACTCTTTGATTGAGAAGAAATAAAGCCAATAAAAAGTTTTCAATTGATAAATTGTAAAAATCAGATTTGAAAACGTCTCAGGGTTTGCTTATAGAAATGATTAACGAAGCACCAATAAACAAAAGGTGTTTTGTTCTTGTCAACTTGTGAAAAAGTCGTCGGCTTGGGTTAAAACACAAAGGCTAACTCCATGGTGCTCATGAATGTGCACAAGGAAATAAAAACAGTTTCATTTTTTCTGTGTAAAAGTACAAATCTTGGCCTTATGATGACTCCAAGCAATGGAGCAATTTGGTTAAATGATTGCCCCATTGCTCTGTGTTCCCAGTGCTGTTAATTGTGTCTGCAATTCAGAGAATCAGACCTTATTAAATATTAATTTGTCTAAATCTGAATGTGTAAAGTCTTCAGCTCTACATAAATATTTTATGATGTTTTTCTTTTTATCAGACTTTGTAAATGTCTTCATCAGCGGTTTTGATGGCATCTACAATAAGCCGACGTAATACTGGCCTCTGTGCTCAACCTGCTACACAGGACTTTGAACTTAGCTGCTGCTGCTCACTGAACGCTTTTTCCTGCTGCGTTGTCCTTCCTACAGACAGAAATGTAATAAGTACCTTCACTGTCAAAAGAAAATCTCAAAATGGGCTAGATCTTTTAAATAATTTACCCTGAAATGACCGTGTGACCTCAGAGAGACTCGCTCTCACAGACACTGCAGCTAAAACTACAACAGCAGCTAACGGGCCAGTTTAAGGTTAAATCTTGTGGAAAGGAGGAACATTGCCTGAAGCAGATACTTTCTACTACTTTCTACTTTCTATGCTTTGACAGCATGCAGAGAATTATAGGGCTCTCAGTCCATGATTCAGACTCTACATACCGAGTATGATTTCACCAGACATCTCACACCAGCCCTGTAGGTTTTTCTTCATGTGATTGTTGTGCTGCCGTTATAAGACCGAGGTGTCAGATTGTATGAGAATTTAATCTCTAGATGCAGCAAATGGCTGGTGATACTGACAAAGATAAAGCAGGGTGGAAAACAGGCTTTAAAAGTAATACAAATCCCTTTTATTCCACTATCATTTTCAAGACAGATTTATCTTAAGAGAGATTAGACGAGCCGTGGTTTGTTGATGTCTTCATAGTGAGTCTTGGTTGGGTTGGGGTTTAAGCCTCGTTGTATAAATAGCCTGTCAAAGAGATCAAACTGTGCACTGTGTCTACAATGTTCAGACTTTAATGTTTTAACTGGTCGTAGATTGGCACCGGATTCTCCTCGAGAATATTTTATGGTGAGTAGGCAGGAGATACAACTTCAGGATTTTAACATGCAAACTAATGGGAGCTGAAGAATTGAAAACGTGGTTTGGTCAGTGCACCCAGCTATAATACTCAGTAACACTTTGGTCTGCAGCCAGTAATCTCAGCAGCATTGATTAGGTGTGTGGAAAAAAAAGGAGAGAGGCTGCTTCTTCAGTTTAGTTTTTGGGTTTTACATTCCTTGCAACTTGAAAAGATTCTTTTAGGTCTTGGATTTGACTTTGCAAAACCTTCAGATACCCTATAGATGGATCATTGATTGATATAGGCTAATTAGAGAAGAGAAGGAGAATTGCAGGATAAGTCAGGCGGGAATAGATAAATGTTGTTCGGGAACAGCATTGATTAGCTCTTCCCCAACGACTCAATGAACACTGATGGCTGTGGAGATGCCATGAGATCAGAGGATGTTAGCCCGTCATTGTGTCCTCTTTCTATTGTTCAATGACACTCAGTACACTGAAGGCGTGTAGCTGCACTGTATTCAGGATTGAGTGCAGTGCAATTCACCAGTACCATGCAGACATACTGCATGGTATTTCTTCCCCAGTTTGCACTGTCTTCAGGCAGCTGAATAAGTTTGTTGTGGTGCTTTGCTATGTGAACGCAGCATTGTTAGCATATGATTTCTTGTTGGTTAATTTGCACTGTCATGCGCACTAAATCTGACATATTTCTGAGCAACAGGTCATGTGACCAGCTATTCACCTTTTCCTGAGCCAGACATTTGCATTTTGTTGTTAATCGCCTTTTTAGGTAGTGTCACTTGTCCAGGCGAGTCCAGGAAACCTTAAACTGCACAGTTTAGGGGTCAGCTGGGATGGCACATCCAGCCACATGATCAGGAACGGATTTAGGGAGCGCTTGATTTGCTTTTTGCACTTTTAAATAGTGTATCGTGCAGTGAAATATTGGTCAGTCGTGCTCATTTAATGACAAGAATCCAAAAATCCAAAAGATTAAAGTTAAATGAATTGTGCAGCCTTAAAATGATCTGTATGCTGGATATTTGTGATCCATGATGCCATGCTCATCACATGTATTCAGGAACACGTTCTGGATGGTATGGTGATTGAATCCACTGAGCACAGAGCTTTGGTTTCTGTCTTTTTACAGTTTTTCTTTATATGATATGTAGGGCAACACACACACACACACACACACACACACACAACGATTTTTTTCTTCCAAACACCCCAGAAGAGCTACTGAAGCTGTTGTGGGAATGATGATGATTTTAATAGTCTTTTGGCATAAGTCTGGCAAGCGCTCAACTGGCTCAACAAATCTAACGGCCCTCAGATGAAAACTTGCAATTAAGCCAAGTTTCCAAGCTGCTTTTCTCTCCTCCCAGTTGCCATTTAAAGGCACACAATCAGACACAGTTTATAGCAGAGGGAACTAGACGAATATTCATGTAATTACTATAACATAAACAGAGCGCACTCTATATCAGAGCCTTGCTTTGTAAAACTTCTAAAAGTGACAGTGTAAGTAGTTATGCATTTTTAAATTGCAATGATCTGAAAATACAGACAAACACTGGGATTGATCTTAATATGATATCCTGTCCTGAATCTTCCCGTACTTGTGCTCCATTAGGCCCCTGGAAGCTTCCTGTGATGCACTGAGTGTGTCTTCTTCACTCACCTCTGTCCACACTCTCTGTATTTAATCATTAGCTATTATTAATCTCTTCCACAGCGTGTCTTTGTCCTGTCTTTCTCCCCTCACCCCCAACCTTTTGAGGCACATGGCTGCCCCTCCATGTTTAAAGGGAGTTTTTCCTTCCCACTGTCACCAAGTGCATGTCTGATTGTTTTCTCTGTACTTTGCAGGGTCTTTACCTCACAGTATAAAGCACACTGAGGTGACCAAAAGTTTTTCTTTATTTTCTTTCTTTAAATATGTTTTTATGGTAGGGTTCACATTAGGGTTACCAGCTCTGATGAATAAATGCTCAGAGGGTTAAATGAGGTAAATTCCACATATTTCCTGCAGTGCCAACAACAAGGCTGCTACGTGGTTCAGAGTGAAATGCATTGATGCTGTATTTTGGTGCAACCCTTCATGTTCCCTGCACAGTCGACTGTAGTAACTTTGTTTCCACACACAAAGACACTTCCTCAGACTTCCCTGTGCTCTTGAAAACCTGTACGTGGGTGGAGGTGAGCTGGCATCAACTAACTGGATTATGCTGTGTTGCTGACATGGTTGTATAAGGGAAACCAAGCTATGCCTGCACTATAATGTCTGCTCGAGTAACACACACTATAGATCCTGGAGCCTACTTGGATGCGGGCCTGAAACCTAAGCCCCTACCTTTCATTAAACCTGCATTGTATGGAGGCTGGTTTACACCCTGGTGAAAATACCTTTCCCGCAGAGACAAGCATTGCCATGCTGAGTGTGCAGCGTCTCCCAGATCAAACACACAGAGCTAAACGGTGTCGTTTGTTCTCTGCATTTGGACCAAAATAAAAAGTTTCTACCTCTCTGCACCCTGCATTTCCCCTGCCATAAATAGCCATCTGGATTTCTTTACTTCAGCTTTCACTACTTCTCAAATCCACCTCCTCTTATAACAATGTCTGGCAGCACTCATTTCCCCACCGTTTCCTTTCAGGTGTAACTTTTCTTTATGTTCACAGGGTCACCACAGATTGATTCTGGGGAACGTTTGTTTTCACTGGCTAATGCTCTTTGTAAGATTCAAATTTATTTTACCTGAAAAAACATAATCACATCACCCACCAAGAACAATCTGAGTACACTTCTTTAAAATTAAGTTCTTAAGCTTTTGAAAATTCTTAATTTACATGGTCTTGAATGGGTTTTACTTGCTTTAGCAGGTAGTTTCAGTTGTGCGTATGAAGCTAAAGCAGAATAAAACTCCTGTTGTTGTCAGTTGGAGCTATACAAATAAAAGCAAACTAAATAGCGACAGTAGATTATCCCGGAGGAGTCTCTTCACTGTGTAGCCTTTTTCAGCCTTTAAAACACTTAGTAATGCCAGCCAGTCAGTCCGAATGAATCAGTTTCAACAAAAAAACATCTTTTGATATGTCGTGTGATCTGTTTCACATCAGATCTGTAGCGCTCACTTCTCCTCACCTCTCTTTTTAACCTGGCTTCATGGTGACATCATCAGCTTCATCCCTCCATAGTTACTACAGCTGCACATCACCCTTGTTCTTGAAAATCAGTACGTCTTCATTCCTCAGGCATCCCCTCCTCATTACTAGTCATTTGCGCCTCGTGATTCACTAAGTGTCCTCCATTGGTCCTTCCATCTTCTCAGCACGCTCTCTTCACTCGTTGGTACAACATAATCATCATTTTGTAAATTAGGGGCTGTTGTGACACCGTGAACCTTGTGGATTGACTAGTTGCTACCTAGTGACGTTCTCTCTTGTTTCTCAGGCAGATCTGCTCCTCGCTCGTTGCTTCCAGATTTGATTATGACAGCCTGAAAGCTCAGCTGGAGGCTTCACTCACCACCTGGTGGTTTCACCATCTTTTACGTGCTTTACAATCTTTGCAAGAATAACTTAAATGTGCAAATGAAGCCATGGTTGACTTGACTCGCCATGTCATGAAAGCTTAAAATGAATGGAAGCATGGAAGTACCGACAAAACTGAGGTGATTAAGCGCTCACTTATCAAACATCTTAATGATGAATTTCTTTTTATACAGAAAAAAAAATCCA